>NC_056730.1:580103575-580123247 GCF_019279795.1 Protopterus annectens | reverse complement strand
GAAGGTTTTGGGTTACACAAACACACACAGAAACACGACCAGTTATACCCTCGTCAGGGTTAATACAATAAAAATAGTAGTAATTTAAACTATAATAAACACACACAGTCCAACTAGGGGAAGGAAAGGCCTAAAGGCTCATAGGCTCAAGAACCAAAGTTGTTCTGGGGAAACGGAAATTTTTTTGGGTAGGGAATAAAAGTTTTCTAACCTGACACTAATCTAAGTAAAAATATTAAATTGGAAGGTTTTTAAAGACTAATTTTCACAAGAAAATTGTAATTTCACCAGGAACTGGTAGAAACAGTCTCAACCTCGAAGCTGTAGCGTGTAAACGAGATCTGAGGTAATCCTCGCCCCTGTAGCATTGTGGATATAAGGGGAGCCTTGAGCCGGTGGAAACCAACTCGAGTTTTAGGAGTGGCCGAAGTCGGAGCCGAGGCCGGCCCCGAACCCCATCCAGCAAGAATGAAGGCGAGATAGACAACTTAACATAACAGGAGTACATAGTCTCGAGCTTCTATCAGCAGATGCTTGGTCAGAGCTGGTTATGAGACAGCCTCGCTCTAGAGCATGGAAACACCTGGAATCCCTTGGCACCTCAAGTGAGGTGCTACTATGGCTATGCCATTTGTTGAACAATCATGGGGGTTTCTGGTAAGTTAAGGCCAAAGAGCAGTACCTCGAACTGTTAGTGACCATCTCCCAGTCAGAAGCTGCTTGATATCGCCTCTGGACTGTTTGTTCATTTTTATGTGATAGCATGTGCCCTAGAGATCTACTGAGCATATCTAGCCATCCTTGTGCATTAAAGGCAAGATGGACTTAACAGTGACCATATGGAAGACCATATGGAATTTGGTATACTGAACTGATTTGTTCAGAATGCTGAGATCCAAAACCCATCTCTAGTCTCCCCTTGTTTTCTTTGACACTCAAAAAGAATCTTAAGTTCTGGATCCTTTCTTGTCTGGGTGGAAATCTTGGATGACTCTTTTTCTAACAGTTTTTTTTATTTCCAGAGCTGCTGTTTTCCTCTGACTGGGTGGAACATCAGGAATTTTATTTACTAATGGAGGGGGGTAGGGAAAGGGGGAATTATACAACCTCTGGAAATAATCCTCTGTAACCAAGTATCTTTTGTAATATCTAGCCAGGCTCTCTGGTGCAGGGATAATTGACCCCCGACTGCCTCCAGAGATAGGCAATCAGGCCTCATTTCAGGAGCACTGATAGGGTCTCTCAGAGAAAGAATCTCTGGAGCCCTGGTTCAGTGGGATTCCTCTGCCACATGGGTGGTGTCTCACATTTGAGTTCCCCCTCTGCCCCTGGGAGAACTTTCTTCACGTGGATCATAGAATGGACTCTGGGATTTCCTGAAACACATTTTTCAATCATCTCATTGATGCCTCAAAAAGGTTCTTTGAGGAGTCAAAAAACATACTCCCACTCCAGATAGGGTCTTACCATCTTGCTTGCACCTAGAGTGTGTGTCTTTCACCTTGGGGCAGAATAACAAACTTCCGTTAAAAGGAGCATTGACGAAGGATGACTTGAAGGGCTCTGCAAAATCACTAAGATGCAAGCAGGCATGCCTCCTGTTGGAAATCCCTGAACCCGCTTGCCCTTGAGGCTCCTTCAGCTGCATGTGAAATAAGCCTCATGGAAGAGTTTGAAATAGAGTGAAGGGTTGCCATCTGTGAAGCAAGAGAAGACACTGAGTCAGATGTACTGGTCCCCGAGAGAGATTCTGAAAGTACTTTGATCAAATCTCTCTGTAAACTCGTGAAGTGTGCCAAGTAATTTACAGACCTGATTGCAAAGGACACACACACACACACACACACACACACACACACACACACACACACACACACACACACACACACACACACTTCCCAAATCTGCCCAGCATCCTAGACTTCCTGTTATGGGGATGAACAGGAAAGTACAGTTGTACACACTTACCATAAATGTAGATGTTCGAGTGTATTCACTGTTGCAGTCATTACATTTGGGTAATCTGCTGGCAGGTTGCCCTTAGTCGGCCTGAATTCCAAAGTCTTAGGTCCTGCGTCGGTTGCTGTCTTCTCTTCCATGACGTCAGGACATCAGGGGTATAAAACATGCAGCCGACGCTATTTTCTTTAGTTTTTTTCTTGCCCCCGATGTCAGGTGCCCCCAAAAAGGTAGCAATATTATATATATTTATATATCTACATGCATCAATATAAACTTTTATCTTCATCTACAAGCAAAAACACCACATAGGTTGTAGAAGATAGAGAAGGAAAGGTAAACTGTAGAATGACAGGGGGATGGTGGGAGGGTAACCTGGACTACAACAGTGAATACACTCGAACAGCTACATTTAAGTGTACACAACTGTACTATGTTCTTCGTGTTTCACTGTTGCAGTCATTACATTTGGGTAGAATCCCAAAGCTATGGTTGGGAGGCTGGAGCTAAACAGTATTAGGTGAGGCTATAAGGCCCTGCAGCACTGCAGTGGCAAAGCCTGCCTTGGACTTAGAGTAGAGAGGCAAGTGGTAATGCTTTGTAAAGGTGTGAACAGAACTCCAAGTAGCAGCCACTAGAATGTCCTTGGTTGGTACTCCTCTGAGAAAGGCTGCTGAAATAGCTGCAGCTCTGGTGGAGTGAGACCGAATGCCCTTGGACACAGGTTTGCCATGGTGTAAGTAGCAGAAATGGATGCAATGGCTTATCCACTTTGAAACTGTCTGCTTTGAAATAGCCTTTCCTTCTGATCCTGCAGCATGTGACACTAGTAATTGCTCAGTTTTTCTTAGAGCTTTTGTCCTGCTCAAGTAGAATCTTAGCTGTCTGTGTACGTCCAAGGAATGCAGAATTCTCTCTCCTTCATTCTGCGGATTTGGATAAAAAGTTGGCAGATGAATTGTTTGGTTAAGAGCCACACTGGAAATGACCTTAGGCATAAAAGTAGGATTTGTCCTCAGACACACCCTGTCTGGGTAAAATATGATAAAAGGCTCTACAGCCATGAGGGCCTGTAGCGCTCAAACTCTTCTTGTTGAAGTAATTGCTAGTAGCAGAGCTGTCTTTCATGATAAGAACTTTATTATCAGCGGTAGCAGGTGGATCAAATGGAGGCAAGGTGAGCTTTTCCAACACATAATTGAGGACCCATGCAGGTAATGGTGATCTTCTAGGAGGCCTTAAATTTTTGGCTCCTCTAAGATACTGCTTTAGTAAAGGATGGGAAAAGATTGGTGGCTCTGTATTGTAATGAGCCGAAATGGCAGAGGCATGGATTTTGATTGATGAGAAAGATAGGCCTTTGTCAAGCATCTCAGTTAAGTATTGTAATATCTGAGGAATATGTGGTTCTGCTGTATTAGTTCCTTGTGCTTGATTCCAAGCACAGAATCTCTTCCATTTGTCAGCATAAGATTTTCTAGTACTAGGCCTTCTGGCTTCCAAAATGACATCCATCAGAGCTTTACTGAGCAGTGTCGTTTATATGATTACAGGATTAGCCATGCTGCCAGATTCAGAGTCTGTAGTTGATTGTGCAGGATCTGATAGTTTTGCTGGGGCAGTAGTTGTGGTTCTTGAGGCAAGGTCCAAGCTGGGTATTGAGACAAGTTCCTTAGGATTGGGTACCAGTATTGGCGGAGCCAGTCCGGGGCAATTAATATCATCTTTGGCTTCTCTTGTCTGACTTTTAGGAGGACCTTGGGTGAAGAGGCAGAGGAGGAAAGGCGTAAACTGATAGGTTTTTCCAACTGAAGGATAGGGCGTCCACTTTCCATGCTGGTCTGTGATAAGTCCTTGTGCAGAATCTTTTCAGTCGATAATTTTGAGGAGAGGCAAATAGATCTATGTCTGAGCTCCCCCATTTCTCTGTTATCATGCTGAAGACTTGTGGATTTAGTTTCCACTCGTGAGGATCCATAAGATTTCTGCTTAAGTCGTCTGCCAGAGTGTTTTGGTTTCCTGGCAGGAAATGAGCTTGAAGATGCATTTGGTAGGTCAAAGCTGTGTCCCACAGTGCCATGGCTAATCTGCAAAGGGGGTATGAGTGTATGTCCCTTGCTTGTTTATATACCACATGACTGTGGTGTTGCCCGTCTTTATCAGTAGTTGTCCTGGATGAAGTAAGTCCTTGAAGGCTGTTAGGGCATTTTGAACAGCTAGCATCTCTTTCTGGATGATATGTAGTTTAATTTGATTTGGTGCCCATATGCCCTGAATGCATCTTACTGCCATGTGGGGCCCCACAGGCGTAGTCTGTTGTTAAGCTTTGTCTGGCAGGGGGTAGAGTGAAGGGCCGTCCCATGTTTTGGTGACATGCCTTTGCCCACCATAGAAACACCTGTTGCAGGCAGGGAATGAGAGGAATCATTGTTTCCAGACTGTGTGAATGTTGACTCCATCAACTTTTTAGTTACCATTGAAGTTTCCTCATATGCAGTCTTTCATATGGAATTAGTAGGATGCAGGATGCCATGAAGCCCAGAGCCTGCAGAATTTGTCTTGCAGAAGACTGGGTTTTTGTTGCCATCAGTTTGAAGTAAGTAGTCAGTTGCCTTTGTCTGGCGTGAGGTAAGCCGTCTGGGCAGTTGTATGTAAGCTTGCACCCAAGGAATGTTATCTTTTGAGAGGGTACCAGTTGTGATTTATTTTAATTTATTGTGTACCCTAGGCATGCTAGAAGCCTTTTCACAAATGCCAGGTGTCAAATAAGAGTGTCCTTGTTCTCTGCTTGAATGAGACAGTCGTCCAGGTAAGGATATATTTGAATACTTCTTTGTCTGCAAAATGTAATTACTGGTGCCAGGCACTTTGTAAAGACCCTAGGCGCAGTAGATAAGCCAAAGGGCAGTGCAGAGAATTGGTAATGCAGTAAGCCAGCCTTGAACCTGAGGTATCTTCTGCATGACTGTCTTATTGGGACATGCAGGTATGCCTCTTTTAAGTCTGAAGTCACCAGCCAAGCATTCTTGCCCAGCATGGGCAGAAGCTGTTGCAAGGTGAGCATTTTGAATTTTGGAATATCCAGGTATGTGTTCAAAATCGATAAATCCAGTATTGGCCACCAGGTCTTGTCCTTTCTGGGTACCAAGAACAGCCTTGAGTAAAAACCTTGTCCTTTTTCCTGTTCTGGTACTGTGTGAATGGCCCCCATATCCATGAGGGATGTAACCTGTTTCTGTACCTCTGCCCATTGATTTTTTGGCAGATCTGGCCAACCATTTGTCATTGGCAGAGTGTGCAAATGGAATCTGTATCCCCTACGATGTTTAGTACCCACTTGTTCTGGGTTATTAACTGACAATTTTGAGCAAAAAGTGCTAATTTTCCCCCTATGGGTGCTGCCAAAAGATAAGTGCTTGGTGAAGGCAGAGGGAAGTCATTGGGATTGCTTTCTGTAGGTTTGCGTTTTATCTCCTCCAGATTTGGAGGTGGATGCGCCCCATTGCTTTGACCTGTATGAATCTTGAGCCTGGTACCTGGAACCCTTAGGGCGTCTGGATTTGCCCCTTTGAGCTCTGTCTGACACAGGAAAGGACCAATTTTTTGTAGGCCAGTGTCTACTGAATCTAGGTGGCTGCACTTGTAAGAAATCTTTAACAGTTTGCATAGACTTAGCTTTGTCTTCCACTTTCTTTAAAACCTCTTCCGCCTTAATACCAAACAGAGAATCATGCTGTAAAGGTGCATCTAGCAATTTAGCTTTAACATGATCAGGCAAATTTTGTTCCTTTAACCAGGCATGCCTCCTAATCACAGATCCAGTAACTGCGGCCCTGCAGGAGGCCTCTAAAGAATCAAAACCACATTGCAAAGTATGCTTTCCAACTTGTTCAGCTGCATGCGATAATTCCTGCATATTTTTTATTTTCTGCACATTCTGAAATCAACATCATTTTCTGTTTCAGCAATCCCACAACATGTTGTTGGTACTTAAGCACATTAAATTGACAATTTAAGGCCCTGATTGCCAAGGTTGCAGATGTATAAACCTTTTTCCCCATCTGTCCAGTGCCCTAGAATCTCTGTCAGAGGGGGTAGGGTTTTTTGCTGTTGAGGCCTTAACTCCCTTTGGGCCCTGTGAAATAGTTTCAGGATCAGCAACAGGGTTTCTAAATAAAAATTTATGTGAGTCGGGGACTCTAATAAATCTGTCAGGCTTACTGGGAGCCAGAGGTAAGGAGTCAGGGGGTCAAGCTTGACTCCGAAAACACATCATCCACAATGTCTAAAACAGGGGGAATAGCTAAAGGCTTGTGCTGAGGGAGAAGGAAATCCCTGAGCCTCTTTTTTGATTCTGAGAAGTCTTGACTCTCTCAGTGAAAATGCTCCCTCAAAGTATGCAAGGTTTCTCCAAATGAATAATCCTCAGGAGGAGATGCAGATGGAATAGACTCCTTAGCATCAGAATCCTCATAGGGAGATGTAGATAATTCCTGATCAGAAGAGGAATCAAAAGAAATAGAAACCTGATCTGAAGATTCATAATCAGTGTCTTGCCTAGGCCTCTTATATGGAGGGGGATAGGTACCCCTGATCAAGGTAATAAGGTCTTCAGCCATTTTGATCATCTGCTTTTTAGGCATAGAGGCCTGTGCATGTGGCTCATGCGTCGCTTTTTTAGGTTTAGAAGTTGCTTTTGTCTTTGGTTTTGCAGCTGTCGTCGGTTTGATGTACAAATGTTGAGGTCTGAATACACCCTCAGAAGCCGGTGCCTGCTTAGTGGCTCTGGACCCATCCAAGGGAGATGCATCTGTCGGTCCAATACCTTGAGCATCTAACGGCATGCTGGACTCCACATGGGTGTCGGTAGAGGCCTGCAACTAAAAGGTAGCAGGTATCAAGGGCTGCGAAGGCGCCTCACTGAGTACCGGCGAACCAGTGACTGGCTTAGGAGAAGCTTCGTCGTCGGTTTTGGATCTCGACTGCCTTTCTCTGTCCTTTTCTTTGCGTTTTTTATGAACTTCAGTAGTCAGATTGCTATCCGATGACATTTCCGGGTAGTTAAATGTGTTTCCAAAATACTTTGATGCAAAAATATACCGACGCTTAATAGTGCATTGGTTAAATCTAGCACATACCAACAGCCAGGCACGTTGTGATCAGGGCCTATGCAAGGAATACAGTATAAATGGAAATCCTTATGAGGTATTTGTTTCCCACAAGTAATACAATTAACTTTTTCTGATATCGGCAAAAAGCAAGAAAAAAGTTTCCCCAACGGGGTACTTAGCTTTAGTGAAGACTTCGGTTCTGAAACTCAAACTCGAATATTTCAGTAGTCGGCTGACCGGCACTTGTGAAATGCTTCTGCTTCGGGCACTGCACGGCAAGAAAGACTGGAGAAAATGGCGCCGGCTGCATGTTTTATACCCCTGATGACCTGACATCATGGAAGAGAAAACAGCAACCGACGCAGGACCCAAGACTTTAGAATTCAGGCCGACTGAGGGCAACCTGCCAGCAGATTACCCAAATGTAATGACTGCAACAGTGAAACACGAAGAACATCTCTGTTCTGCGAGTTCTTTCTTGGTAGCTGCCACTACAAGCATAGCATCCACGGGTACTCCTTTGTTCCAGTATTCCATTCCCTTCAGTGGTGCCAGGATAATATCCAGTCTCTTGGGGATCAGCTCAACAGAATCAGGTTCCTTCCATGCCTGCTGACAGATCAAATCAATGAGCTCATCAGTGGGTGCAGTCACCCAGGAAGTAGAAAGGCCAGTACTGAATGACTCCAGGAATATCAATTCCTCTTGTGAGGGGTTATAGACAGACCAACCATCCCTTTAAGGGATATCTAAATAGTCTCCGAATGAGACATCATCAGGTGGTGAACTTGGGGACTCTTCCCCTTCACTGAAATCTGTATCCTCTGTGACCAACTCCTGAGGGGAGTCCAAGTGCTTCCTCTTGCACTTCCTCTTCCTAGGGACTTCTTCAGTGGGATGTTTGGAGAAGTTTTGGAAAAAATAATTATACCCTGTTGGGTAGCCTGGAGACTTTGGGCTGGTTGTCTCTGATGTAGGCTGTTGAGGCTCAGGACACGAAGACATCAGAGATCCAGAGGGAAGACCTGGGGGGGGGGGGGGCATCTGACCCTTAGAAGAGAATTCTCTCTCTACTACCTAGAAGGCAGTACGCCCTGGGGAGAAGGAAACCATCAGAGTCAAGAAGGCATGCTTCTGGACTGACAGCTACCTCTGACCCGAAGGCACACCAACTGAGGCAGGAGTCGAAACCAAGCTATCAAATGCAGAGGCTCCAAGGGGTAGAGATGGCAGCTCTGACAACTTCGGAGTCAACTCTAACCCCTCTGATCCAACAATGAAGCTTTGGGTCCGAGAGTAGTCCAGCTCTGATACACTCGGATAAGATATTGGATCTGAAGATAAAACCATCTTCGGATCCAAAACAGACTGTGCTAGGAGTCTTGGCTCCAAGGGCTCCGAAACCGAAGAGAGGTTTGGAAAAGGAGCCAAAACTAGTGGGATTGTACTAGTGAAGGTCTCTGGACCCGTGGGGATAAGAGCAGAAGAAATCAAATCTGAATTTGTGTTGAAAAAAACGTCATCATTCTGTCAACATCGGCTTCTGTCCGAAGCTGAGGTGTCTAAAATGCGATGAAGAGTAGGAGGACCAGACTTCGAACGACACTCTGCAGCGTCCGACAGAACGTCTTCTCTGACAATTGGGGAAACCCCACATGGGCCTTCAGAGATAAGTCGTGGTTCCCCCCAGGCACCCATGTCAGATGCCTGCGACTCCCTCGGAGATGTGGTGGCAGCCTCGTTAACGGCTTCCCCCCAGGTACCAGTCAGCGGAAGGTCTGAAGATTTCGACTCTGTCTTCGGGCCTTCATCGGCCTGGAGAGGTACGGTCAGAAAAGAGGGAGCGGTAGTAGTTTTGGCAGAGGCTTCTTGGCCTTTTTTGTCGGAAGCTCCTCAGAGGTTCCCAATGTTGGGTCCATGTCTCTAGTTAAGTATTTCAGACACTGGTTCTCCAAGTATAGTTTAAGAGCAGCGAGTCAGCTCCTAAGGGTCTTAGGTACAAAAGCCTTACAGATCTCACAAGTGGTATGATCGTGGTCTGGGCCTAGACAGAATAAACAGAGCTAGTGCGAGTCTTTATGTGGAATTTGCCTTCCACACAGACACTTGCCCTTTCTACCTAACATTAACCCACAACACAGTAGCAAGAAAGTAACAAAAAACACTGTGGGGTGCTTATTTGAAAACGGACAACAAGAGGTCACTTTTCCAAGTAAGCGACGACCAGAGCCGCCAGTCAAACAAGCGGCAGACAGGTTCTGATGTAGGTGTGTGCTGACGTCCGTTTTATACCCCACGTACACTGAGTGATGCAGGCCATTGCACATACCTTTGCAGTAGCATTTATCTTTGGTAAAATGGCCAGATGTACGAGTCAATCAAAAGCAGACTCCCCTTCATGTAATGGATACAGCAGCATATGAATAGAAGGACATCCTTTAATGCACTCCACATTCTAACTGGTCTGGGGGACTAGCTGGATGACTCCCTTGTTCAGTAACTTTAACAGTCCTGTTGCTGTGGATTCCAAATGATCGGGTGGCATATCAATAATCTTCTCTGCCTTTTCTTGTCTGCTGATTTCTCTTGGTGCTTTTCCTTAGGTCTGTCTTTCTCCTTCTCTTTTCTCTTCTCAGTAGAGAGAGATGAAGAAGGCTGTCTGATCTCAGATGACATCATGGTAAACCCTAAGCGGGAAGCAAACATCTGAGTATTAACTTTTCTTTCTTGTCTTGGAGGGCTCCAGATCTGAAGGCAGCACATATACTACAGCTATCCTGAAGATGAGAAACACCTAAACAATAGACACAAAGGGAGTGGGGTTCTTGGGGGGGATTCTGTGTCCACAGCCTGAACACTTTTTGAACCCAATAGGCTTCTCAGACTTCACAGAGACATACAACATAGCAAACTAGTATTTATTCTAAGTGTAGTAACTATCTGTTCCTTTCTCTCTCCCAGTGTGTGTGTGTGTGTGTGTGTGTGTGTGTGTGTGTGTGTGTGTGTCTATATGCGCACACACATATATATATATATATATATATATATATATATGTGTGTGTGTGTGTGTGTATGCATACATATATATATATATATATATATATATATATATTTGTGTGTGTATGCATACATATATATATATATATATATACATATGTGTGTGTGTGTGTATGTGTGTATCTCTATATGAAAAATATCTATAGATTAACATCAGAAAAAACAGTTTTCGTACTAATTCAGTAAGACTAACTCAAAAATCTACAGCTATGGCTATGACAAGAGGCTGAAAGGTAACACACTTATGCAAGATTATAAATTAAAAAAAAAATACCTACACCAACCCTAAAAAACTAACCTAATCCTAACTCTAAGTAACAATACTATAAGAGAAGGGAGGAGCAGGAAATATTAACAAATTTTTGTTCTCACTTATCGTAAATGCTCAGAGGTCTCAGAGGACACAGCTGGTCGAATGGGCAGCAAACAAGATCTTACGTAAATCAGTTATAAGGAGGGAATTATGGGTAGGGGAAGGGTCAGAACTCTCTGATCTAATACTCAGGTATAAGGCACCAAATCAGATATGACAACCCAAACGTTGAATCAGATGAAAATAGACTCACAGGATCTTGCTTATTTTACTTAAATGATTTTTTACTCAATTAATATAAAACAAATAAAATAAGCAAAACGCTACTGAGTGCATTTGATAAATTTTTCCTTGTCATTACTGGAAGACATCTCCTATACTTGAAGTGCTTTTTGGTGAACAGCTGCAAAGTTCATCCCAAACAGAGCTTATCTCATTTTCTAATTAGTTTTCATTTGCTTTCTACAAACTTCACTACCAGCATCCAGACAGTGTAATTACTATCAAGTAACTGAATTGTACACAAACTGGGATTTCTTACTGGTCTTTTAACAATTTCTTAGTTTTCACACTAGAAGAGCTCTAATCAACCTGATGCTCAATGTGCATCCAGTCCTGACAGAACTTTTGGTGGGAAAGTCATCTACACCAATGCATACGAGGTTAGCAAATACATCAAAGGCCTTGGTGCTGAAAAAGGCTCCAGCACCAAAACTGATCCTGAAAAGGTTTACATATCCTCAGAACTAACACCAATGGAAGGGGACACTTAAAACAGCTGTATCTTATAGGGAAATAAGCAGCACAGACTCTTCTTTGTCCTCAACAGGGCATCTGTAAATGTGTCATACTCAAACTCAAGAGAAAATTGACAGGAGAGAGACTTTTCTGTGAAGCTAGTCTTCAGTTCATTATATAGAGACACTACTCTCTGCTAAGCTTGTTATGCTTTGGGTCTTAAATTACTGTGCTGCTGGTGACTTTTACTACAAGTGATAATTCAATAAAGGTGTTTGAAAAAAAAAATTCTAAAACAATCTTTTTTCTGACAAAGTTAAAGAACATGGCAAAGAAGGCTGCAGCTGTACAGGTTTAGGTCTCTTGCGAGGCTTACACTTCTTGTGTGGTTTGGAGTACATAAAGCCATATTCAAAGGTTTCTATCAAGTAAACATTGAGGTTAAAAGTCAAAGGCCTCTGTTTCATGGATTTATTTTTTTAAACAAGAAATGTCTATTAAATTATCACTTATGACACAGGCAATCATACATTTATATAAATGAAAAGAAACCAAACTGACACAATCCCAGTTCAAGAATTTAACATCACAAACCATATTGACAAAATTCTAGTTGTAAACATTATACATCACTTATAATCTACCCAATCATTGTCAGTCAAATATTACATAACTCATTCAAGTCCTACCTTCCTTTAAACCTCATTCCTCCCCCGTATGTATTGTTCCCACAATCTCCATTTTTCCTACGTAATTTGCTTTTCTAAAGATCCCAATTCCAGTTGTTTTATCACTATTACTATATTCACTACTAGTACAGTTGGTTTAGACTTTGATTTCCATTTGCTAGTAATTGCTTTTGTGGCAGCATCCTATAATTAAACTCACCAAGGCCTTACTAACTCCAGGCAATTCCGATTCTGTATCATATTTCAGAAAAATCATTTCACTCGTTGCATCAATTTGCTCATCCAGCATGTCTGACAGAGCAGTCTGCAGAGAATTTTTAAATTCTGCCAACTAAATACACTCAAAGAAAATACATTCACAATTTTCACTTTCTTCCCCATCACACCTCCAATATTTGCTGTCTACCTGAGGAAAAATTCTTTGGAGTCTTCCTGGGGTATAAAAATATCTATGTAAACATTTCCAAGTAAAAATCCTAAATCTTCCAGATTTTGTTGCATATTTGGGAGACATGCATACATCTCCCATTGTTTCTTAGCCAACTGCTTATCCAATCTCTCTTCCCAATCCTTTCTAACCTCCTCTTATAGTTATCATGCAATATTTTATATGCGCTACTAATTAATCCTTTTTTAATAGCAGCTTCTGTTCTAAACCCAACTAAAAAGTTTACCAGTGCTGGTCTTTTGTTTAGGACCTACTTCTTTCTCTTTACCTATACTCTGATATTAGTCCTTAACCGGGAAGGCAATCTCTAACCTGCAGTTCAAATAAATTCTTGGTGTCTTCCCATTCCATAACCTTTCCTTCGCTAGTCATTTGTTCCCAATACCTTGGTTCTTTTGCCGGTTTTCTCCAATAAATCCCAGCCCTCTCTTGCCTATTGTCTATATTCCTAATTGCAGTCATCCCTATCAGCAGAACCTCCTTTCTCAATTCCCGTATTGGCTTACTTCTTGGAATACTTTATGAATATAATATTCTGTATGATTACTGTTATTCTGCTTAAAGGTCTGCATCCAAAATCCCAGTCACTCCTTGTTTCTTGAGCTTCCTACCGGTTTCATCATCATCCTTTTCCACTTTGAATGATAGTTTTCTGCTTGTGCTATGTATAGGAGCCTTAACTGTGTTCCTCTGAAATACTCTTTCAAATCGGGTAATCCCAATCCGCTATTTCTATTTGAGGAATCGTCTTATCCCACTTGACATTTGCTGTCTTCCCCTCCCAGATAAAATCCTTCAGCTCTTTATTAATTGCTATCCACAACTTCTCCTCTGGTTGATAAAAATATGCCTGACCTCTGCATAAGACTAAAGGGACTAAAAACATTTCAACTGCTTTTATCTTACTATCCACACAACAGAGCTTCAATTTTCTCAGTTTTTGTATTGCCTTTTGTTTAGTCCCTTCCCACATATCCTTAGCTGCCACACCAGTATCATGTTTAATTCATACTCCACTTACTTCATTTTATCATGTCCCCATAAATATGGATATTGCTGAACCAATTTGTGTTTAGTAATGAAATGGGCCTGTATGATGCTGTATAACCCTCTTTAGGTATTACAGCTACAAATGCTTTCTTCCAGGACTCAGGAGGCTTCTGTTCCACTCAAAATACTATTAACCACCTTCCAGATCTTTATCAGTTTTCCTCCTATCTTCCAAACTTCCACAGGAATACCATCCATTCCTGAGGAGTTTCCTGAAGACTGGTTATACACCACCATTTTTATCTAGTCTCCTCCTATCCTAACTAGTAACTGAGCCTCATTCCACCTCTAACCTTGGTATACTTAATTCTTCCATAAACATTTCCATTTGTATCTTTTCTGTATTTCCACATTTCTCTGCTTTATACAGACTTCATAGAATTTCTGAAATATTTCTAATATCTCTAAAGGATCTCTTGCTACCTTCTTTGTTATAGGCTCCCTAAGCTTGGTAACAGCCCTTTCTACATTCTGTTGCCTAAGTCATTGTGCTAAAAGTTTCTGTGCTCTGGATTTATCAAAAAATAGTTGCTTAACAGCAATGTTTCTAAACTCATGCATATTATCAAGGTAATCCATTATTTTCTGTTTAGCATTTTGCAGGTGCTCCTCTTGTCTGTGAGTTTCCCCCTATTCTGCAATACTTTAACATTTGTCAGTCCCTCTAAATAATTCTTGTTACTTCTTAACCATATCTCCCTTTGTTTTATTTCCATCCTATTTTAAACTCTACTTTAACTTTATCTCACTCCCTAGCTATATTTTCAGAAAAAAACTATCTTCTATAACTGCACCTGAATAATTTCCACTACCCACTCCTTAAATTCCTCTTTTTTCAACAGGTAGGTTGGAAAGCACCAGTCTCTCATTTTTATTTCATTACCATGTGTTTTTAATTTAATTAATGGCCTACGATCTGAAATAGTTACTGGGTGCATATCAAGACCTTCAATTAAATGCACGTTCCTGTACAATGTAAATTCCATCTAGCCTAACCCAGTTTCTGCATCTGGGGGGTAATATGTAAATTCACTTTGAACTCCTAGTACTGAATTCACATATTCCATGCCAAATATTTTCAGAAATTTCTTCAAAAGTCTACCCTCCACTGTTATACTTTCCCATCTGACACCCCCAGACACATCTTCACTGCTGCATCAAATTCCAGTCCCCACCTGGATTACTTCTCCCACAATTTTCTTGAGCTCCATTATAGCAGTTTTAGGTGGAATATAAATACATGCCAGTTTAATCCTCCTCCCTTGCCAGTAGCCCCTTAGAACTTCAAATCTACCATTAGTATTTTTTATCCTCTTGTACTGGAGCTCCACTTGCAATTAATATAAGTACTTCTCATTTCCTTTTTCCCAGGTATTCCACTGAATAACCATCCTGAAAGCCTTCCTTTTTCAAATTCACATGTTCATTTCTTTCCAAGTGCGTTTCCTGTAGCATTGCTATTTTCACTCTACATTTTTAAATATAATTCACTATTTTTTTTTTGTATTTATCTGTGAGACCATTGACATTTAAAGACATTACAGAAAGCATTATGGTATTAAACAAATTGTTCCCAACTTTATGTATAACAACTTTTTTGTTAAATATCTAATTCTAGCTTTTGTGTTACATGCATACACGTTATGACAGGTTGAACTTTTATACATTTGTTTATTGTCATATCCATTTCAGCCTACGTCACATCTTACAAAAAATTTTTTTGAAGGCTTTCAATAAAACACAGCCGCAATACCCCCTAAAACCTATTACCTTAACACTAACACACAAAACTATGTACATCTTCAAATACTGAAGTTTTACCCTCCTAACAGGAATGAATGTCCCATACTGACAGCGATACTCAAACTTGAGTTAACCTAAAAGAAAGGTGATCCAAGCTAATATACATGGTGTAGCCTGTGCTTCTATTAAGTGCTACCTGGTTTTGTCTTATCTTTATAGCTCTCCCAGCTGGGAAAACACCTGAATGCTTTCAGAGGGCATGATCTGCTATGCACTTTCTTCTTTTCTAGCCAATTTATCTTTATCAGATTGTTTCCATGGAGACACGAGGACTAGATACAGAATTGCTACTAAGCATACATTTGCTAGAAAAAGCCTTATAATTCTCAATATTCTTTTTAATTTACTTGCTTTCTCCTAAATCTTACTAGATCAAGCCAAGAGCCCCAATCCAGTCACACCTCCCCATGCAAGAATGAGAAAAAGCCCATTCATTTTTCTTTTGTCATGTTCTTTTAACCAAAATTTTCTTCTTTTGTTTATACTGTAGTGCACACATTTCTTAAAACTGAACATGGGAAAAAGAGAGAAAAAACAGGAGCAACTGTTTATAGTAGTACCCCATTTAAACATAACTGAGAAAACTATTTTACAGCATGCAAAGAAAATCATGTACTATAAAAATAGTACTATTAAGAAATAATTGTTTTATTTACAGTAAACTTTCCCCCTCCTCTTCCTCTCTCCTAAGCATTTTACTAAACATTAAGGCATACGCCCTATTTCATGCCATTAGAGTCCCCCAAAAGTCCAACAAAGTAAAAAAAAATCTAATATTTCCAGATGGTCATGTTCTGCCACCTTTCACAAATATAATTACTTTGTAATCCCTCATTTGACAGTTTCCACGTTACTGGTTTTATTCCTGTTCATCTCCATCTCCAAGGTGCTCCCGCTTCCTCTAGTCAACTATTGTGCTCCATTCCTTCTCTCCAGCATTTTCCATTGAAACATTAGAAAGGTTTTTACTGGCACAGTCTATTTGTGTTTTTATACCACAACAAGCAGCAGAATTTACTCCTGTTTCACAGCTCACTTTCTGTTGGACAAACTTTTGTATTCCTTCCTTAGCATGTACTTAATAAAAAAATGATTTTGTCCCTCCAGGAAAAAATATTTTGAATATAGCTGGGTACAGCAATTTGAAACTCACACATGTTTCTTGACATTCCCTGAATAATGGAATACATTTACTCCTCTTCTGCCTGGTGTACAATGAGTAGTCATTCTCCACAAACACTCTGCTCTCTCCCACTTTTAGTACTTGATCCTTCTGCCATAGTTTTATCAGAATCAACTCCTTCTGCTGGTAGGATTGCATCTTTACTATTAAGTGTCTAGGTTGCTTTCTCATGGCTAGGTTTGGAGCATACCCATGATGTGCCCTTTCAACTAACTCCTCCTGCCATGGAATACCAATCCAGTTCCTTACTTGTGCTTTCATAAAATGAATACAGTCTGTTCTTTCCAGCTTCTCTGGTACAGTTGAAAAATCTCAAGTTTTCCCTACATACTCTGTCCTCTAATTCTATTATTTACTTGAAACATCTCTGCTTGAACAGTCACATATTCTGCCAGGCTTTCCTTCATTTTGACCTATACTGTTTGCAGATCGGTTGGGTGGGCATTCCAAAGACATGCGTAAATGGGTGTGCCTTCGGTGAAGGTTGAACGTCGAGCTGGCACCTCGGCGTTCGTGAAAAGCTACTGCCAATCATTAGTGGACCGAAGTTCCGCTGTGGCGACCCCTAACCGGGAAAAGTCGAAAGACAAAACATCATTTGCAGTTTTATCACCTAATCTTAATATCTGTTTAAAGCTTCTTCCATTTTTCCAGCCTTTTGTTGTTTGAGTTGATATACTCCATCAGTGTTTTGCTTACTTTAACCAGGTCTGTGTGCAGTTGTCTTATACTTTCCTCTAGGTTTCTGGAAGTCATATCTGGAGCTTGCCCTGCTTTTTGCTAAACAGCTGCAAAACTTTTCCCAGTCAGTGTTTTCCTCACCTTTTCTAGCTGATTTTCTTTCAGATCCTCTGTATTTCTTTTTTCCTGGCATCCAGGCAGTGCACTTACTAGCCAGTTAATGAAATTTACCCAGAAATACAAAAGTCCAACAGACTTCTCTCTTAAGTTTCTATTTTCATACTGGGAGAGCTACAATTAAGCTGTTACTCAGTGTGCGGCCATCTTGGATTTCCTCTGTTTCATGGATTTAGATTGTTCTGGCTGGTCCTGTGCTGATCAGGATTTTTCAAGCATGTATATTTTAACTGATTTTTATCTACTATAAATGATGCTGACAGCAAAATAGGGAAATGGAACACTTGCTAAAATTACATTTCTAGATCCTGGACAATAGAGAGGGGAATTTTGTTTCCACAACTACATGTTTTGACTGAACAGTCCATTTTGATTAGAAAAGTCAGCAAGAGCACCCCAAGGAAAAAGCAATACAATTAAGGGTTTTTAACAATAAACATTAACAAACGTCTTGCACTAAAGCATAACAAGCAACAAAAGCCTAAAAACTACTAAAAAGCAAATACGTTTCCTTTAGCATCAGCAAGAACACCAAGAAGTGAAGGCCAAGTGGAGAAGAATGAGAAAAAAAGTGGAAGTGCACAAGGATTGAACATTTGTTTGTATTTGTAGGTGGATGAAATAAAATTAGTCATTGGAATGAAAAAAAGGAAATAATAATTCAGATAACACTGGACTGTAAGCATTACCCGTAAAACAAGAAAAGTGCAAGTGTGGAAGAACCTACCATAATAGCAGATGTTGCAGTAGATCACTACTGTAATACTGACCTAACTATTGAGGCTTTGACCAAATGTCTAGCTTGATTTCCAGCAATTAGCACGTCTTTGTCAAACCACATGGATATCTGTCCCTTACGAATGTCAGTAGGTTCCCTGTATAAAGCTGCCCTCTGTCCTAAGTTATCTTTAAAGCTTTCATGCCCAGAATATTAGCAAGATAGCCACCCAGCTTTCTCTTGGACATAGACTTAAGGATCCTAACAAAGAAGGAATATCAATGGACATCCTCCAGAAAATTGAGGTTTCCCAAGTCTATCTAGACCTTAGCAGATTTGATGCCCTGAGAGTGGAAGGAGTTACAGAGGAAAGAGGGTACCTCACTACAGATGCAGGATACCCATAGAAGAGAATAGAGATGGTTGGAAGGAAATCAATACTTAAACATTTAGCAACTCAAACCATTATGTTAAGTTCTTACAGAATTGTACTATTTTCTTTGTAAAGACCACTGTTACAGCACTACTACTGGGAATATTCCTATTACTGACAAGGAGCAGCAGTAGGTGGTATGACTGACTGTGGTGCATTTTAACAAGCCCTGTAGAATGGCAGTAGTAAATCCAGTCCTTGCTCTGAAAACAATGTCTAACATGTAATTTTTAGAGAATATCTGGATCAAAGGCCAGGTGGGCAGCATCTAAAAATACACTGCCCCCGCCAAGGAAATTCACTGTGGCTGCTCTATCCCTAGCCTTTAACCATGATGAAAGTAAACAAAAGTCATGTACTCACCACAACGATGCACCTGTTCCATTTTCATTCTTACTCAAATGATGGGTCTTGGAGCAGACAAACACTTTTGCCAAACTCTCAATTCCAGCTGTCAAGCTCTTCCCTTCACCCATAATGCCCCACTCTCCTGGTTTACCTCAAACCAAATTTGTTGCCTCATAGTGATATACATCTTAACATTGCTATACATAGGGAAACCAGATAAAGACAAACAAAAAGGCTGGAACTCAAAGCAGGGAACAGATAAATTCCCAAAAAGACATCCCTTAGGCCTCACTAGGATAGAGACAAAGGGTTGGAAGATGGGGAGTTAAAGAAGAATGAAAATGGAAAACAAAGATGCATCATTATTGTGAGTACATAACTTTTGTATCTGGTGTTGTCATTTTTATTCATTCCACAACTGATTGGACAGAGTCCTTAGCTACATGAACGCTGGGTCGTCCTTGTGGAAGGATATTCTGGAATACAGCAAAACCAAATGCTAACCTACTTCTATACAGTATGTCTAATTTGCAATGAGTAATAAAGATATGAGCACTGGACCAAGTGGCAGATACACAAATATCATCTATAGAAGCTCTTGACTAGAAGGCCGATGAGATGGCTACCAACTTCGAGGAAATGTGCTTTGAGGGACTCTGCTAAAGCTAAACCAAATGATATACAATCAGTTAACCATTTGGCTTAGAGTCAGTTTAGAAAATGCTTTACCCAATTTTTTACTTGGAAAAAAGACAAACAACTGATCAGATTTCTTGAGATTCCATGTTCTGTGCAAGTAAAACCACAGTAATCTATGTACGTCCAGAAGATGCAGCATATATTCACCTTTGTTTGAGAAATTTGGGAAGGACATGGGTAAATTGATGACCTGATTTAAATTGGATTCTGAAGCTACCTGAGGTAGAAAAACAGGGTTTGTGCATAAAGAGACTATCTTTATAAA
>NC_056730.1:580046075-580098575 GCF_019279795.1 Protopterus annectens | reverse complement strand
TGAGGCCATGAACCCAAGGTTTGCAGTATTTGTCTTGCAGATGGTAGGGTCTTTGTGGCCATTAGTTTGAAGTAAGCTGTCAAATGAACTTGTTTCTCTAGCGTGAGGAAAGCCATCTGGGAAGCTGTGTTCAAGCTTGCTCCCAGGAATACAATTTGTTGGCAGGATACAAGATGCGATTTATTTTTGTTTATCGTGTACCCCAGACAAGTTAGCACCTTCTGTACAAATGGCAGATGATTCAAAAGTACGTCCTGGCTTTCTGCCTGAATTAGACAATCGTCCAAGTATGGGTATATCTGAATATTTCTTTGCCTGCAAAATGCAATGACTGGAGCTAGACACTTTGTGAATACCCTGGGCGCAGTAGATAACCCAAAGGGCAGTGCAGAGAACTGATAGTGCATGTAACCTGCTTTGAAGAGTAAGTATCCTCTGCAAGACTCCCTGATTGGGATGAGCAGGTATGCTTCCTTTAAATCCAGTGTTGCCAGACAGGCATCCTTGCCTAGCATAGGAAGCAAATGGTGAAGAGTTAGCATCTTGAATTTTGGGATCACCAAAAAAGTGTTTAGGATAGAGAGATTCAGGATAGGACGCCAGGAGTTGTCTTTTCTGAGCACCAGGAAAAGTCTTGAGTAGAAACCTTGTCCCCTTTCCTCTTCTGGGACAGTTTGAATAGCCCTTATACTTAGAGAGAGAACTTGCTTTTGAGCCTCTGCCCACTGATTTGGGGGTAGATCTGCCCAACCATTTGGGGTTGGTAAAGTGTGAAAGTGGAATCTGTATCCTTGGTAAACTACATTTAAAACCCATTTGTCCTGGGTAATGAGTTCCCAGTTTTTTGCCTGCAGCGCAATCTTTCCCCTTAAAGGAGCAGTCAGTTGAGAAGGGCTTGGAAGTTTTAAAGTTAAGTCACTGAGACAATTTACTATAGGGGGGAAGTCTTACTACTCCCTGCTTTGGAAGAGGGAGCCCCCCACTGTTTAGTCCTGTGCATTCCTTGGGACTGAAGCCTGGGTGTTCTGCTGGTTCTGGGTTTGGACTGATAAGGCCTGGAAGAGGCAGGAAAGGACCAATTCTTAGAGGGCCAATGCCTATTAAAACTTGGAGGTTGCACTTGCAGGAAATCTTTAGCAGTTTGCATAGATTTAGCTTTTTCCTCCATCTTTTTAAGTACTACTTCTGCTTTGTTACCAAACAGGTGGTCCTGGTTTAAGGGAGCATCCAGCAATTTAGCTTTAACATGATCTGGCAAAGATTGCTCCTTAAGCCAAGCATGCCTTCTAAGTACATACCCAGTGACAGCAGCCCTGCAAGATGCCTCTAGTGAATCAAAACCACATTGCAAAGTATGCTTTCCAACTTGTTCAGCAGAATGCATTAAATCATGTAAATCCTTATTATCAGCCCAGTCAGGAATCAACATAATTTTCTGTTTAAGCAATCCAATAATATGCTGCTGATACTTTAACATATGAAACTGGCAGTTCAAGGCCATAATGGCCAAGGTTGCAGAAGTGTATACCTTCTTACCTGATCTATCCAACGCCCTGGAATCTCTATCAGAGGGGGTAGGATTTTTGGCAGTAGAGGCCTTAATGCCCCTGGGTCCCTGTGAAATGGTCTCAGGATCCGCAGTAGGATTTTTAAAGAGAAACTTGTGAGAGTCAGGAACCCTGTAATATCGATCTGGTTTTCTGGGAGCAGGAGGTAAGGAGTCAGGGGCCAAGCTAGATTCCAAAAAGGCATCATCAACAATGTCCAGTACAGGGGGGATAGCTAAAGGTCTGTGTTGGGGCAGGAGTAAGAAATCCCCAAGCCTCTTTTTAGAATCAGAGTAATCCAGGCTTTCCCAGCGAAAATGCTCCCTAAGAGCATGCAAAGTTTCACCAAAAGAGAAATCCTCTGGAGGGAAAGCAGAGGGAATAGAGTCCTCTGCATCAGAATCCTCATAGGTAGATAAGGGTAAATCCCAGAATCCTGATCAAAAGAATCATAAGCAAATTCAGACCTTAGTCACTTAGAAGGGGAAGACTGGCTTCCCCTGATTAAAGGAATAAGGTCTTCAGCCATTATCATTTGTTTTTTAGGAATAGAGGCCTGACCATGAGGTCTGGGCATTGGTTTTCTAGGCATGGATCAAGTTTTAGGCCTTGAAGAAGAAGATGGCGTCAGTTTATTATGCAAGTCAGTAGGCCTGAATACACCCCTCAGAAGCTGGTGCCTGCACAGCTGCTCCAAACCAATCCAAGGTAGAGACATCCACAGATTCTACAGTTGAAGCTTCTCGTGGCATACCGGACTCTGCATGGGTCTCAGTAGAGGCCTGCGAATCTGATGTAGCAGGTATCAGGGGCTGTGAAAGCGCCTCACTGAGTACCAGCGAGCTGGCGACTAGCTTAGGAGAAGCGTCGTTGGCAGATATGGACCTAGGTGGCCAGTCTCTGTCTTTATCTTTGCGTTTTTCAGAATGTCGGTAGTTGGGTGACTTACCGAAGCCGTATCTGGGTAATTGAACAGAGTACCAAAATATTTAGAAGCATAAATATACAGACGACAAAAAGTTTGTTGTTTAAATAAGCCACAAAACCGACAGCGAGGTACGTCGTGGTCAGGGCCTAGGCAAGGAATACAGTATGAATGAAAAACTTTATGAGGTATTTGCTTTCCACAAGAAATACAATTAATGACTTTTACTGACATCGGTTTAGAACAAGAAAAGGTTTCCCCAACTGGGTACTTAGCTTTAGTTGAAGACTCCGGTTCCGAAACTTGAAAAGGAAAATTTCAGGAGTCGGCCGACTGGCACTTGCGAACTGCTTCTGCTTTGGGCACCACACAGCAAGACAGACTGATGTAATGGCATTGGCTGCATGCTTTATACCCCTGACTACCTGACGTCATGGAAGATGAGTGAGCAACCGACGCAGGACCCAAGACTTTGATAATCAGGCCAACTGAGGGCTACTGTAAGCAGATAACCCAAATATGATGACTGCAACAGTGAAACACGAAGAACATTGAGGGATAAGTATATAGGAGACCAAGGGCCAATTGTGGACTAGAGCATCTCTTGCTGACTCCCCCTGTGGGGGGATCAGGGCAAATAACCTGCTGTACTTGCTGTTGAGGGGAGAAGCAAGAAGAACATAGCAAGATTAATCCCATCAGCAAAAAATCTCTTCTGCCAATGCATGATTGACAGACCATCTGTGAGGCATGAAAATGGACCTGCTTAGTCTGTCTGTGAGCATGCTGGCTTTCCCCTAAAGGTGAATTGCTAAAACAAAACGACTGGAAGAGATTATCCAGTGCCACACTCTCATTGCTTCTCGACATAATGGGTAAGATCTGGTTCCCCCCCTGCTTGTTGACATACCAGACTACTGTTATGTTGTCCATATGTATCGCAATCATGCCTGACGTAGAACATCCTGCAATGCTAGTAGAATAGCTCTCATCTTCTCCAGGACACTGATGTGCAGATTGGCCTCTTCTGGTGGCCATACACTTTGGATGGTCCTTCCCAAGAAGTGTCTCTTCACCCAATCTGGGAGGCGTCCATGATGACTGCGGCTAGTGGTTGAGAGAGAAAGTACAGTTTTGTACCTACCATAAATGTAGATGTCCGAGAGGTATGCATCTGCAGTCCTAACAAATGGGTTGTCCTGGCCACAGGCAGCCCTTCGGTCGGCCGGATTCCAAAGTCTGGGTCTGGCCTCGGCTGATGTCGCACTTCACCCGACGTCATAGCTGCAGTTCTTCGGGTATAAAGGCATCAGCCGACGCCATTTTCCTCAGTGTTTCTTGCCCCAGATGGCAGGTGCCCTCTAGGAAGGCTAAATTTGGATAAATGCAAATGATTCCAAACAATAGAGAGCAAATAGAAATAAACATGTATATACATATATACAAACAAATACACCATAACAGATTCCCCCAGCTAGCTACAAGATGGGCAAATACCCTAGGAGTACCACAGAGGGGAAGGAGGGTGGGTAATCCTGACTGCAGATGCATACCTCTCGGACATCTACATTTATGGTAGGTACAAAACTGTACTATGTCCTTCAAGGATGCATCTGCAGTCCTAACAAATGGGTAGAATACCATAGCCAAACTGGGGGAGGAGGCACTAAGGAGGCACTAAGAGTTTTATGGTGTAGTTAAGATCCCTTGCAAAACAGCAGTGGCAAAACCTGCTCGGGATCTGGAGTATAAAGGCAGATTATAATGCTTGGCAAATGTATGCACGGAGCTCCAAGTAGCAGCCTCTAAAATGTCTTTGGTAGCCACTCCTTGTAGGAAAGCTGTAGTAGTGGCTGTAGCCCTTGTGGAGTGAGGTCTGATGTTTTCTGGAGTTGCCTTTCCATGAAAAGAGTAACAAAATCTAATGCAATTTCCTATCCATTTTGAGATTGTCTGTTTTGAAATTGCTTTTCCTTCCATTCCTGTTGCATATGCTACCAGAAGCTGGTCAGTTTTTCTATTGTTCTTGGTTCTGTCCAGGTAGTAGCGCAATTGTCTGTGTACATCTAAGGTGTGCAGCAATCTTTCCCCCCTGTTCTGCGGGTTGGGGAAGAATGTTGGTAGGTGTATTGCTTGGTTTAATGATACCCTGGAGACCACCTTTGGCATAAAGGTAGGATTAGTTCTCATGGACACTCTATCCTGATGGAAGATAAGGAAGGGCTGTACTGCCATTAATGCCTGTAATTCAGAAACCCTTCTAGCTGAAGTGATTGCAAGCAGGAATGCAGTTTTCCAAGATAAGTACTGTAATTCTGCTGTTGCTGCTGGTTCAAAAGGGGGGGTGTCAACTTTTCTAACACAAAGTTCAAGTCCCAAGTAGGCAATGGTGGTTTCCTTGGTGGCTTTACATTTTTAATTCCTCTGAGAAACTGCCTGAGTAGAGGTTGAGAAAAGACTGGAGGACCCATGTTGTATTCTGCTGAAATTGCTGATGCATGAATCTTAATGGAGGAGTAAGACAGACCATTGTGGAAAAGCTCTGCTAAGTATTCCAGGATGTTAGCTATGTTTGGCAATGATGCCTCCACTCCTTTTGTTGCACTCCAAATGAGATATCTTTTCCATTTTGCTGAATAAGTTTTCCTTGTTGAGGGTCTGCGAGCCTCCAAGATAATGTCTTTAACACTTTGAGATAAATCTGGGTTATTTTTCCTTATGTAATGTTCCAAGCAGCTAGCTGCAGTGTCTTCAAGTTTGGATGCAGGATTTTGAATTTGTTCTGTGTTAGCAGTAGAGGCAGTAGGGGTAGAGGCCATGCGTGTTCCCGGGACATACTCCTCAGTAGCGGGTATCAATGTTGCCTCGGCCAATCTGGAGCAATCAAGATGATCCTCGGGTGATCTTCTTTGATCTTCAGTAGCACTTTGTGCATCAAAGGAAGAGGTGGGAATGCATATGCTGTCAGGTTTTCCCAACTGAAGGATAGGGAGTCCACCTTCCAAGCAAGTGGGTGGTATGTCCTTGTGCAGAATTTTTCCAATTGGTGGTTGTGTGGGGATGCGAACAGGTCTATTTCTGGTTGTCCCCATTTCCTTGTGATGGTTTTGAAGATGTCTGGATGCAGCATCCATTCGTGGGCATCCGTGGTGGTTCTGCTTAAGATATCTGCCAGTATATTTTCTTTTCCTGGCACAAATATGGCTTGGAGCTGAATGTTGAGGCTCAGGGCCACATTCCAGAGGTCCATTGCCATCCGGCAGAGAGGATATGAATGTGTGCCTCCCTGTTTGTTGATGTACCACATAACTGTGGTGTTGTCCGTCCTTATCAGCAAATGACCCTGTTGAAGAAATGGTCTGAATGTCTGAATTGCCTGTTTTACTGCCAGCATCTCTTTTTGGTTTATGTGTAGGTTCATCTGGTCTTGAGTCCATAAGCCTTGTATGCACTTGTCCACCATGTGTGCACCCCAACCGAGGTCTGAGGCGTCCGTGGTGATAGTCTGGCTCGGGTGAGGCCTGTGGAAGGGCAGCCCTTTGTTCAATTGACAGGCCTGGGCCCACCACTGGAATTCTTGCTTCAGGCATGGAATTATTGGAATTTGGGTTTCTAGGCTGTGCTTGTGCTGAGACCATAAATTCCTCAGGTACCATTGCAACTTCCTCATATGTAGTCTGGCATGTGGAATTAATATTATGCAGGATGCCATGTAACCCAAGGCTTGCAGGATTTTCCTTGCTGTAAGCTGGTTCTGCGTTGTTAATGCCATGAAATAGAGTGGTAGCTGCTTCTGTTTTTCTGCTGTGAGGAATGCCATCTGGTTTAATGTGTCCAGTTCTGCACCCAGGAAGGTTATCCTTTGGGATGGTATCAGCCTTGACTTTTTTGTGTTGACTGTGTATCCCAGGACTTGCAGCAGGTGAATAACCTTTTTCAAATCTTTTGTTAATTTGTCTTTGCTGTCTGCTTGTAACAGGCAGTCGTCCAGGTATGGATAAATTTGAATTCCCTGAAGCCTGCAATGAGCAATTACTGATGCCAGGCATTTCGTGAATACTCTGGGCGCAGTAGATAAGCCAAAAGGCAATGCTGAGAATTGATAATGCTCTGATCCTGCAAGAAATCTGAGGTATCTTCTGCAATTTGGTCGTATGGGGACGTGCAGGTATGCCTCCTTGAGATCCAGAGTCACCAGCCAAGACTCCTTGCCCAGCATGGGAAGAAGCTGCTGTAGGGTCAGCATCTTGAATTTTGGAACAATGAGATATGTATTCAGAGCGGACAGGTCGAGAATAGGTCTCCATTGGTTTTCCTTTCTTGGCACCAGGAAAAGTCTGGAGTAAAATCCTTGCCCTTGTTCCATAGACGGTACCTTTTCTATAGCTCTCATCCCTATTAAGTTGTTTATTTGTTGTAGAGCGTTTGTCTTTTGATTTGGAGGTAGGTTTGGCATTCCTCTCTTCCTTGGTAGAGTATGGAAGTGAAACCTGTAACCTTTGTCTATTGTCTGTAAAATCCATTTGTCTCCTGTAATGTAATGCCAGTTTACTGAAAATAAGGCTAGCTTTCCGCCTAAGGGTGCTTCTAGTTGTTCCCTGGTAGGCGGTTTCAGAGCCAAGTCACTGTGATTGTCCTGTGGAAGTGGTAGTGGCTGGATCTGTGGCAGTACTTTGCTGGTTGTTAGGCTGCCACTGACGTCCCCAGTAGGCACCTCTGGATTGACCTCTGCCTCTTGGGCGCCTATTCCTGCCTCTCTGTGCTCTGGTGGTGTCTGGAAAGGACCAATTCTTGGAAGGCCAGTTCCTACTAAACCTTGGTGGCTGGACCTGTAAAAAATCCTTGACTGTCTGGACAGATTTTGCTTTCTCTTCCACCTTCTTCAGCACTTGCTGTGCAGGGGAGCCAAACAAATTGTGCTTATCCATGGGAGCATCTAGGAGCTTTGATTTTACATGGTCTGGTAAGGACTGCTCTTTTAACCATGCATGCCTTCTGATCACTGTACCAGTCGCAGCTGATCTAAAGGAAGCCTCCAGTGCATCATAGCCGCATTTTAAGGAATGATTACTGACCAGCTGAATGTTATGTACCATTTCCTGAAGCGACTTTTGGTCTAAAGGTTCAGGCGAGGACAGTTTTTTAGTTAACTGATCTAACATAAATTCCTGATACTGAATCATGTGGAATTGACAGTTTAAGGCCCTAGCCGAAAGAGTAGCAGAAGTATAAACTTTTTTACCCCATCTCTCTAAGGCCCTCGATTCCCTATCAGAGGGGAGGGGGTTTTGGCAGAGGTAGTTGCTACAGCCTTGGGGCCCTGTGAAATAGTTTCAGGATCTGCAAAAGGAGCCTTATACAAGTGATAATGTGTGTCCGGAACTCTGTAGTATCTGTCGGGCTTAGCAGGGGCCGGAGGAAGTGAATCAGGAGCAGTACAAGCATCATTAAATGCATCATCCACAACTGTAAGTACTGGAGGAATGGCTAAAGGCCTATGCTGTGGCAAATGCAAAAAGGTCCTGAGCCTTTTCCTAGAGTCTGAAAAATCCTGGCCCTGCCATTGAAATTGTTCCCTCATAGCATGCAAGGTTTCCCCAAAAGAAAATTCCTCAGGAGGAGAGGCAGAAGGAATGGAGTCTTCTGCATCAGAGTCCTCATATGGAGAATAAGGGCCCTCTGGAGGGTTTGTGTTTTCTGAATCATCTGAGGAGTAATCAGTAGAAACTGGCTCAGGGGGTTCTGCTCTAGGCATCTTCTCTGGAGGGGGGTGAGAGGCCCTGTCAGGGAGAGGCTGGGTTCCCCTGATCAAAGAAATGAGATCCTCTGCTAGACTAAGCATTTGAGTACTAGAGCTAGGCCTGTGAGAGGGGGCTTTAGTAGGCATGGCCTTTGAAGATTTAGCTGCTTTAGCCCTGGCAAAAGCCTTAATTGACATGGAAGCAGGGGGCCTAGCAGCTCCACGTGCAGGAGTAGATACATCTAGGGGGATAGTATCTGATAAATCCTGAGAAACTGTAAGAGCAGGAGGAATTTCAGTAGCAGATTCAGCCATGCTGGAAGAGGCCTCGGTGGTAGGAGGCATGCTTTCGGCCGAAGGAAGAACCGCAGACTCGGTTTCAGCTGAAACCGAGACACTCGCGGTTGGCTTAACCGCGGTTTCGGCCGAAACCACTGACCGCGAGTGTCGGTCCTTTTCCTTACGCTTTTTAGCTAAATGAGAAGTCGGAGTCTCCGACGGCATGATATAAGCAAAAGCGGAGCTGAAAAACTCCTCTGCAAACTCCGACCGACGTCTAAGTGTCCGTCGGTTGAAGGAAGCACAGGCTAGACAAGCTGCTACGTCGTGGTCTGGGCCTAAACAAGGTAGGCAGTAAGAGTGGAAATCTTTATGAGGTATTTGTTTCCCACAAGTTAAACAGTTATTCACTTTTTCTGACATCGGCTGAGGCAAGAAAAAGTCCCCAACGGGGTACTTAGCTTTTTAGAAGTCTTCGGTAGTAGTAATCTCTGGTTCTGACCGACCAGCACTTGCGAACAGCTTCTGCTTCGGGCGCCACGTGGCAAGAAAGACTGAGGAAAATGGCGTCGGCTGATGCCTTTATAGCCGAAGAACTGCAGCTATGACGTCGGGTGAAGTGCGACATCAGCCGATGCCAGACACAGACTTTGGAATCCGGCCGACCGAAGGGCTGCCTGTGGCCAGGACAACCCATTTGTTAGGACTGCAGATGCATCCTTGAAGGACATCAAAGGGACAACCCTGAGATATTTCTTTAGAATGTATCCACCAAAGACGGTACTTCTTAAAAACTTTGAAAATCTCAACTGTGTGGCTCAGAGGATTTAGAAGTATAGACTACTGAACTGATAAAAGTGCACTGAAGGACCTGCATATGATACCTAACAAGACCAGAGTTATAGTGGCTGCCATCGATCTTAACAAATGGAGGACTAGCCGTGCTGCTGGATGGGAAAGAGAAATCACCTTCATGACCTTAGACCACGAACTCTTTGTTATAGGAAGCAAATGTATCTGGTTGGTTGTGTCTAGATGAGCACCTATGAACTCCAGGATCTCTGCAGGAGTAAGCTGTGATTTGGTATAGTTGACTGTGATGCCTTAACAGCGATATAACTGGAGCAAGGAATCCCTCGCTTGAATCAACAGATGTCTAGATGAGGCAGTTATGAGCCAGTAGTATAGATACAAAAACACTCGGAATCCCATCAGCTTCAGGTGAGCTGCTACCACTGCCATGCATTTGGTGAACACCACGGGGTGAGACCAAAGGGCAATGCTCTGAACTGATGATGGCTGGCTCCCAGCCAGAAGCACAGATACCTTGAGCATCTGTTCATTTTGATATAATAGTGTGCATTTTGAAAATCTGTCAAGCACATCCAATCGTCCTTTTGCAGAACAGCTAAAATGGACTGAGCTGAGACCATCCAGAAGTATGAATATTTTACATACTGGTTGAGTCTGCTGAGACCAGAATTGGTCTCAAGTCTCCTGTCTTCTCTGGCACTAAAAGGAATCTTTAGTAAGTGCCAGATCCTTGTTGGTCGGGGAGACTTTCTGGATGACTTTTTTCTAGCCGGTTTTCTATTTGTAATGCTGCTACTGCTGCCTCCCTCTGACTGGGTGGAACATCTTGAATGAGTTTCACTTTTGTTGGAGGAATTTGGGAAAATGGTATGAAGTAACCCACGAATACGATTTTCTGCACACGAGTTGTCTTGTGATGGATGCCCAGGCTTCTGGGTGCAGAGATGAGCCCCCCCCCCCCACTGACTACCTCCAGAGTGCAGCAATCGGATAATACTTCAGGAGTGCTGACATGGCCTGTCAGAGAAGGTCCCTCTAAAGCCCTGGTTCTGCAGGCCACCTCTGCCACAAGGACAATGTCTTTCATTGGTTAATCCCTCTGTCCCAGGAGAAACCATCTCCTTGTGACTCCTGGAAAGGCCCTTGGAACTTATGGAACCACAACTTTCTGCTACCTCTCTAATTCCTGGAGAAAGATCTCTGAGGAGTAGAAAAACAAATCCCAACAGCAGACTGTGTCTTTCCATCTTGTTCACTTCTGGAGAGTGTTTAACTTTGGGGTTAAACAACGATGATCAAAGGAAGCACTGAGGAATAAAGACTTGAAGGGCTCTACAAAATCATGCACGCACATCCATGCATGCCTTTTGACGATTATGCCCGAACCTGCACCACTACAGGTACCCTCAGCTACATGGGAGATTAACCTCAAAGACACATTAGACATGGACTGTAGGGTGGCCACAGACATGGACCCCAAAAAAGATTTGGGAAGTTCCTTGATCAAATCCCTTTGTAGACTGGTGAAATGAGTCAAATAATTCAGCAAACCAAAAGACAAATGTCACTGAGGCATAAATTTGCTTGGCAACCCTGTCTAATGCTGTCGAATCTCTATTGGGAGGGTGTACAGACTAGCTCTGTTCTGGAAGCTCTCTCGGAGGCTTCCACCACCACCATGGCATCTTTAGGGACTCCCTTGCTCCAGTGGGTCCTATCTTTAGGGGGGCTGGGAACTTGTCGGGTCTCCCAGGGATAGGTTACATTGTATCGGGTTCCTTCCATGCACAGCATTGGAGAAGGTTGATTAACTCATCAGCTGGAGGAACTACCAATGATGTAGCCGGGGCAGCCCCAAAAGCCTCCAGAAAACCTGACTCCTCCTGAGAAGGGGTTTTGGAAGACAATCCACCTCTCTATTTAAAGAGTTCTAGTATCTCTTCGAAGGAGACGTAATCACGTGGAGGTCTTTGATACCCTTCCCCTTTATCGAAGACAGTGCCTTTGGTGACAGACTCCTGTACCGCCTTTTGCACATTCTCTTCCTAGGGATCTCATCAGTGGGATGGTCTGGTGAAGTATCAGAAGAGGGTTGAGAGTGCTGTATAAGAACCGACTGATGGCTGGAATGGGGTGGCTGTTCTGGTGGAGTAGGCATGATAGGATCAATACTCAGAGTCAGTGGAGGGAGGGAGGGTAGGATCTGAAGAACGTAAGTATATTCTTTCTCAGGGTAATAGGAAGACCCTCTCCACAACCTCAAAGGCAGATGATCCAGGAAAAACAGCAGTCAATCCATAGGAGCCGTGGCCTCAGGAGCCAACCTCTATAACTATGTGGACTCTTGCCTCAAGGTGGGAATCAAAGCTAAACTATCTAATGCCAAAGCTCCTACAGACAAGGATGGCTCTGAGAACCTTGGAGTTGATCCCAACCCCTTGGAGCAGACACTTCAGTTCCAAGAGACCTCCTGGCAGAGTCCCTCATGTTATGAATACTGCAGCATATGAATAGAATCACATCTCTTGTTCCGAAACAGCTGGAGCCAGATGACCCAGGGGAACTGTCAGAGGCGAAGAATGAGTGGTTTTCCAATTTGATGAGGACATCTTGGAAGACCTCTAATCCAATGGCTTCAAAGACGATGGTCATATCGAAGAAGGAGAAGCAACATCATGTTGGGATGAGGGCAGGCTCACAGGTCCAATGCAAGATGGAAACAGAATAACCCCCATCTGAATCTGAACCCTGAGAAGCTTCCTCATCATCCTATCCACTTCTGCTTATGATTAACTCCTAGAAGGACTTAAGGGATGACGTAGTAGATGGTGGCCTACAAGATCTTTTGGGAGTCTCTTGTAGAAACAAATGAGGAATCGGATCCAGTGTGAAACAGGGTGATTGTATTCGAGGGGACCTTGGCTTAGATGTAGTCAGATCCGAAGAAGGTGTCGGATCCGAAGTTTTTGATACTTTAGCCAGTCACAGACGAATGTGGTGAACTATCATGGGTTTGTTTCCTGGACTCCTTCTCTTTAGGAGCCAATCAGGCTTTCTTCATCTGTTTTACCAGAAGAGGTTTGAGCCCCAGCCGAGACAACATTAGCGTATGGGAGCAAACCTTTTAAAACAAGCGTATTCCTACTGTCACTTAAGGCTCAGGAATTGAACCCCAAATGTCCAAATGAGCAGCTTCCAGACAATATAAATGTACCCTGCGGGCATCTGAGTTAAGGATTTTATGTCCACAAGAGGTGCACATTTTAAAACCCATACATTTATCAGACATTTAACTACTTCTAATGAAAAAAAAAACAGAAAACATCTAATAAAGATATAAACTTTTTTTTGGTAGGTTTAATGCCAGACAGAAAAACATTAACAGCTATGGTAAAAGAGAAATACCCCAACAGTGGGTAAGTAAAAGAGAGAGTACCAACAATGGCATGAAATAATGCCCTAAATGGGTAAGGCCTAGGACAGGAAAGAAAAGGGAGAAAAATACAAAAAGAGGACAGAAAGTACAGGTAAATATGAAGATGGAGTAAAGGAAGGGGAAACAGTCAACTAACTATCGGAGGTTTTAACCACAAAAGGATATAAGGTGATCTCTAATCCTCCAATTGCTCGACAGCAGAAATCCCCATCTGAATGATGTGGTGGCAGACGTGACCTGAAGTAAACCAGGACAGTGGGGCATAACAGGTAAGAGGAGGAGCTCAAGAGCTGGATCCAGAGGCTTAACTGACAGCAGCAGACATAAAAGGAGGCTGTACAAGCTTTTCTATAACATAATTCGAAACGCATGGAGACGCAATTATATTTCTAGTGGGATTTAAATGTGGGACTCCTTTAAGGGTGTTGAACAGGTTGCAGAGATATAAGGGAGGAGGGGTTCCACAGTCTGTAGGCTGAAGTGGCTGAGAGATGCATCTTCAAGTAGCCATATGCTAGACCTGAGCTAAACAGCTCAGTAAAGACATCAGAATCTAGGACAATGAGGCTGAGTCAGAGTCTGGATTCTTTCTGCAACACCAGAGAGTAAAATTCTATTTGACTAGATAAGATTTTCTTGCAGCGGGCTTCCTAACCTCCTTACTGACTGTCAGCATGTCCACAGTAAACTAGTATCCAAACAGCAACAGAGTTAAATCGCCCAAGCAGACAGCTGCAGTATCATTGGTTAGTGATGTATTACTGACTCCGGTCTTGTCCTGTGTGAGGAGGTCCACCTGTAAAGACAGTATGAAAGCTTTCGCCACGGGAATCTGAACGAGGAGGGGGGGCTAGTGCTACCTAGGTCAAAAATGTGCCATTACAAGCACGTCTGCTCCTCTTCCCTTACCTTCTGAATCATTCTGGGGAAGGGGGGTTGGAGAAAATGCATACAGAAAGAGGTTTGGTCATCTGTAAGAGAAGACATCTATTGCCCAGGTTTTGATTTTTGTGTATGTAGTGCTCGGCAACAGCACTTTTTTAGCTGTTTATTGCTCGGGGAAGCAAACAGGTCTACCTCTGTTGGAAATTATCCGTGTGTAAATTCACTCTTGAGAATCTGCAGCTGATCTACTAAACTGGACTGCTACAAAGTGGGATGGGATGTAGGTTGCCTTTATATTTTTTTGGGAATGAAATCTCCCAGTCATGGCTAGGTGTCAAAAGAGTAACACCAAGTTTGCCCCCCCCCCAACCTTGCTTGTTTATATACCTTCCTACAGTAGTATTGTTTACTGTTACTTGAAACACCCTTTTCCCACATGGGTTAGCAAGCTTTGAGGTCCTGAATCAAGGTTATTATTTCCTTTCTATTTACCTGCTTCTTTTTTGGGAGGTTGTACCTTATACCTTCAAGCACTTTGTGCGGGCTCCCAGCATCAGGTTGGAGGTATCTGTGGTAGAGTCTGATTGCAGGGGTCCTGTCTGAAAGGTACCCCTTGGTTTGGGTTGATCTGGATGGACCACCCTTCCAGTTCCAGTGTGATGCAGAATAGCATAGGGATCATCTCCTTCAGAACTTAACAGTGTTGATGCCGGGTGTTTCTGTGGTAACAAGGAATTACTTTATTTGCAACTTCCTCACGGGGAGTGAAAATCAGTTCCCTTATGACTTAAATATCTTGTAAGGGATTCTACTCTGTCTCAAGGAAGGGACATCTCTCTAGTTGCTGGAGTTCAGTAAGTTCCCCAGGAACACCATTTTTTGGAAGAACTGCGACTAGGGGAGTTCAACAGAAAATCACAGGTTTTGAAAACAACCCACGGACAATTGCAGACCCCTCTCCATCTCCTTCTGGGACTGTGCCTGGATAAGGAAATCAAATGTCCAGGTGGGGGGGTGTAGATGTGAATTCTGCAATATGAAATAACTGAATCAAGGCACACTGTTAACACCCTGGCCACAGGTGCGAATTCAAAGTGCATGAAAGTAAAGGGTGGGATACCCTTGACTAAAATTTGTCAAAGCACCTAAGGGTCCCTGTGAACTGGAATACGGAGACAGTTACCCAGGACCTCATGGATGCATATCAGAATTAAAAGGAAGAGTGGTAAGATGGTCTACAATGTTAGCATTTTAATTTTCAAGGCACTAGGAAAAGCCTTGAATAGTAACCACTGTTTAGGTCCTGTTTTGGCACTGTTTTTATTATTCTCAGCTGCAGAAGCTTTAGCAAAATTAAAAGAATCGAATGACCCTGGTTTCTTGATATGGGAGTGTACCCACTATCTTTGTTTTTCTTATAAAACAAAGCTTGCAACCTGAGAGATCACCTGTAGAACCACTTATCTTCTGTGATGTTTTTCCACTTCTTACACATAAAGTTAAATTTCCTGCTATCTTGTGGGTGGGAATAACAGGAAAAGGGCTGAGGATGGAATCTTGGGATGGGAGTGTGAGGGAGAAGGAGAAGGTCTACACAGTCATGGTTGCTCCCTTTGCAGGGCAGTAACTTGAGGACACCAAGTCTTCCCCTTCTTGTCTCACTGCCATTTCTTTTTGTACTGATCCTTTTTTTCCCTTTTTCCCTGCTTACTCTAACCCTGCCCGCAACAGTAGAGCACAGACTTTGATGAACAACTCCTGTCATATCCTCACATGAGGATTAAAAACGCTGTTTTACAGACTACATAGTCTTTACCTTTTCGTCTATTCTTTTGAATACTTCCACAATGGGGGTGTGAAAAAGCAGATCCATATCAAATGGCCACTGAGGAGCTGCAACATGAAATATTCTGGCAGGGGTTGTAGCATCAGCTAGGCATGCAACCTAATCACATACCCCACAGTTACATGGGCTCTGCAAAGCAAGTCATACCTGACAGCAACTGATCTGAAGGTCAGACTGACACCTATGTATAATTTTGTCACAAAGCAGTCAAGGACTCTGCCCTTCCAGTCACTGGAATGTGCTGCAAAAAGGAACCAATTTATATCCCTTCCCTGTTTCAGATATCACTGCTAGATCCATCACAGGATTTTTATAAATTAATTTATGGGACTCAAGACCTTGCAAATGTTATCAGGATTTTTAGAGGTCGCGGGGGGGGGGGACGTTCCTTGGAGGCAGCCAAGAAAGCATCCGCTAAAACTTCCGGGACTAGACAAAAGTGCTACTGATCTACACACAAGACCAAGCAAATCAAATGATTGTTTCTGGGTATCTGATAGTTCTTTGGTTTCCCATTTGAAGTATTCTTCCATTCTGTGAAGTGCATCTCCAAATGAGGTATCCCTCTGTAGGAGAAAGAGTGGACATGAAGTCATCAGTGCTGATGTCATATCATGAGGGGGAAGACATCTGGTATATATAATCCAGTTATTCACTCACAGTGCAACAGGAGTTAGAAACCATCTCTGAAGAAGATTTTCTTTTGCTTTGCAGAAAAACTGAAGGATGTTCTGCATCTATCTGCAACACACAGGGGCTTTTGAGCCAGGGAATGAATTTCGGGGGAAAAGCCGAGGAGGGACTGAGCCTGCCAGTTACTTCACGCTCAGACAGGTACAGGGAGCTTTAGAGAAGAAGACATGCTGTTTTTGGACTTTTAAGCCATTTCATACGCCCATAAAGAAGCCCTAGGATGGGACTTACATTCCCAATGGTGGTCATTCAGGGTTTAAATTAATACATTCTGGCTTTGAATCCTTAATAAAGACTTAATACACTACGGTATAAAGACTATGCTTTCTAGAGTGCTTTGTATACAGTAAGTGGTGGTTACTTGTCTCATGGTTGCTCTAATAAGTAAAGATCCACTCCATTGCAGTTTCAAACGACAACATGTACACATCAAACTGGGAGATGTAGAAAACAATGGGAGATCATCAGAACTCTTAATGAAAATATTGGATAAAAAGTTTGATACTGCGCACATTACCAGGATAGACAGCAAAATTAAGGATATGGAGACAGCCCTCAATGATCATTCATTAGAACTTGACTTGCTCACAGCTACCATGAGTAGTCTGAAACACGGCTATGTCTCTACATCTGGGAAATTAATCCCTCCTTTTCCCCAAGGTCTGAGATGATGAGTAAAAGCTATTCTATTTCTATTAGGATACCAGAGGAATTTTAACAGGATTGTATTTCTTTCTTTTAGAGTTTGTTAATATAGGAATAGCTTGAGCTATATATATATTATTTTTGGAAGTAGTATCATTTTTATTAGTTGTAGTCTATCCTCAAATTTCAGATACATTGTATTCCATTTTGCTATATGTGCTTTTATAGTGGTTATGATATTTCTATAGTTTGTAGTTAAGTTTTTTTTCTAGGTTTTCACATAGGGTGATTCCTAACTAATTTATAGTGGAAACTTGTTTACCAATTATAAGAGCTGCATGTGACATTAAGTCATTTCTTTTCTTCAAAATCATATAGTTAGACTTTGTTTAAGTGGAGACCTGAGTTTGAATACAATTTCTCAACTTGCATATCTAATTTTTTTTAGGGAATCTTTTGAAACAGATAAGGTAAGTACATCGTCTGCAAATAACATAATTTTGGAGCTAAATTTACCATAAATATCTATGCCTTTTATTTTTGAATTACAACGTGCTGAGGATGCAAATAATTCCATAGTTAAAGCGAATAAAATAGGGGACATTGGACAACCCTGTTTTGTGCCTTTAGTTATTGCTATAGCTTTTGAAGTAAATGGCTCCAAGTTTTACATATGCAAGATTATCTTTATATATATTTTTTATCAATGGAATAAAGGTGGTGGGAAATTCATAAAGTTCTAAAGGTTTAAAGAGATGATACCAATTTAATGTATCAAAAGCTTTTTCAATACCTATTGCAACTATAAGAGCTTCTTATTTATTTAGTATGTCTATAAGAGTTAATATTCTTTGGATATTAGAAGTACGTGTTTTATAAATAAAACCTGTTTGATCTTCATTTATAATGTGAATCAAGGATTTTTTAATTCGATTGACTAATATGGACATAAAAATTTTATAATCATTATTAAGTAATGAAATTGGTCTATAAGAGTTGCACTGTCTACCATCTAATTTAGTAGCCCTCACCTTGAACCTAAATATCTTGTTGAAATCTAGATGAAGAAACTGTCCTGATGCATCCAAAAAAATCCAGACTTCAACAAGACATTTAGGTTCAAGGTGAGGGCTAGGTGTGATTCAGTGTACCTTGTCTAACCTATCAGACTGTTCCACATGCCTATCCTTTTATATAGGCAAAACTGATAGATGCCCAAGGGATATGGTTAAAGAACACTTGTGTGATATCAGGGGCTTGAATAAAACCAATGCCCTAGCTAAACATATCATTGAGAATGGCAATACTCATCAACTTAAACTGATGGTTATAGAGGAGACTGAATTAGATGGTAGATTGGGAGACATCAGGAACAGAACTGAGGTTCTGAAGACTAGATAGTTTATCAGGATGAGGGCTAACACTGGGAAGGGTCTGAATGAAAAGGTTCCCATCAGACTGGTACTCAAAGCCAGACCACTAAGTAGGTAAATACAAAATTAAAATTAAATTCTTTGTTCAGTTATTCAACTGAGTGAAAATTTAGTTAATGCCATGTTTTTATAGGCATTTTTGATGCCCCTATTACTATTGCTTTATATATTTTCTCTCTATATTTGTATATATGTATGTATTTTTATACTAGTTATATAATTATATTCCTTATACATATGTATTCTCTACTTGTAATTTATGTGTATTGGTTTTTAACTTAACAGCTCTGCTTTAAGATGACATCAATTATTTAATGTATTGCTTTTGTCTGATAAGGAAGTGAAGTAAGCATTATAAAAGGGAGCTTTTTTACTTAAACTTCTGAGGAAGCAGTTACTTTACACTGTGAAAGTGCCTACATTTTACAATTAAAGCTTTTTGTTTTAAACTGGAGCCATCGTGTAGTTCTACTCCATTCTTCTTGCTTTTTGGACACTATAACCTTTACTATAGGATGTTCACTGCCTTACTAATAGGGTTCAAAACTTTTGAATTCAAAGACACTATTATCCAAATGGTAGGAGAAGGGGAGTCATGGTCTCAGTTCACAAAACTCCACCCTTCAAAATACTATCACAGTTAAAAGACAATGAAGGCAGATATGTAGGTATTAAAGCTCATTTTTAGGTTGGCTGTTCATCATCATCTCAATTTATTCACCTCCTGGATTGCAGGTAACTAATCTAGTTGGGGATTGGATGTTTTTCCAAGTGGGCATTATAATATAAGCCGGAGATTGGAATGTGATATTTTCCACAAGGAAAGTTAAATCAGGACCCCAACTATACTACATCACTGCTTTGGAGACATCTCTCTTAGGTCATTAGGAATGCAGGAGACACGCACTGCTCTCAAGATACCACAGGGTGTGTGTACATGCTTCACCCACCATTTTTTGTATTTGTCTAGAATCAACAAGATATTTAATTCCATGGACCATGCTCATATACTACCATGTTTGAAATATGGTCCATTTCTTTATTCACACCATGTTTCTACAAAGCTTTCTTTGCAACTGCATGTAGACAAACTAGACAGACACCAGAAGCTTTGCACATTTTTCTGTCAGGGTCCTGACTATGAACAGTTCTTGGCTTATCAGGTGTAATCTCTTACTGACAAAGTAAAAAAAAAATGTAGGCGGCTCAATTTTGATAAAGAATTGGGACCTCTTTAAAGCTGATGTTATAAGACTACTCTATCATTATACTTTCTATAAAAACAAGCAAGTAAGTTAAAGAGAAATGAAATATTATGTATAAAGATACATCAGAGATCCAAAAAGTTGGCAAAAAATATATCCTAGTGACTAGGAGTTATTAAACTCCAGAAGGACTTGAGAGAGACTTTAGATTATAAGACTGATCACAAGTGTAAAATGCTGCACCAGAAAACCTATGACACTTCTCCTCTCCCAAATACAATACATTAAGACTGCATAGTGTGAAAGCATCAAGGATACCAATGACATTACGAACTAAACCCAGTAATCAAGTGGCCAACAACCCAGAAACAATTTTCTAAGAGTTAGCTTCCTATCTATTGCATACATATGGGGACCAAGACAATAGCTCCAGTACTGTTCAAGAAAAAGAAGATTTTTTTTAATCAGTTTTAAAATCAACACGGATAACAGATGCACAAAACACAGAGCTACTTGCTTGCTTTACACCTCAGAAGTTGAATCAGTATATGATATATTCAGAAATACAACAATGGGACCTGATGGGTTTGCCATTACAGATGTACAAAATGACAGAGGAAGCTTTTGTGTGAGTTTTGCTAAGCAGGTCAATGCAGTACCCCGGAGAGCGGGTATTGTTCCAGTAATTTTAAAGCAAAATAGGAAACCCTTACGGTTGGAGTCATACCGCCCTACATCAATACTTAATCATGACTATAAGTTATTTATGTCCCTGCTGGCGCATACAATGGCAAAGTTAATGCCATCCATCATGCACCCCAATCAAGCTGGCTTTAGAAAATGATGATCAACAACTGACAACATAATAAAAACTTTATTGATACTCAGAAATGCCAATAAAACAGCAGTGCCACTTCTTTGGCCAGCTTGAAGGCAGAGAAAGCATTCGCCCAAATTAGCTAGATCTTCCTCCTCTTGCTCCTAAAGCAGATGGGCTTCTCAGCATCATTTATCAACTTATTATGCAACGTTCACTGGGGATGCTCGTCTCCAGTAAAAATTAACTGAATGCTTTCTCTAAGTTTTGTAGTTAAAAAGGGTATGAGAGAGGGATGCCCCTTGCCTCCCCTTTTATTTGCTGTCTAAATTGAACAGTTGGCTACAGACCTAAGGGATTCCCTGTTAAAGGGGTAGGGCATCATAGGCCCATTTAACTAAAAGCATGCCATCTATGCAGATGACTTACTTCATTATATCAATAACCCTGAACAGGAGTTTAATTTAGTTTTTCAATTTTTAGGGAAGTTTGCCAGTTTCTCAGGTTACAAGATAAACCATTACTAAGGCCTGTATCGCATACCATCCCCTCTTCTAGGATAATTCAAAAATTTCCTTTCATTCAATAAAAACAGTATGACTTGTTTGGGAATTCAGTTTAGTGACATGCTTAAGGATTCTATGAACTTAACATATAGAGGCATATTGGATAAAAGTCCGTGATAAAAGACTGGTAGAGATTTTGCCTACACATTCTAACTTTTTATAAGCAGTACAGGACATTCCTGTGCCTAACTCTAAATGGCTAAAAGTCAATTTTCTCTGGGATTTAAGTACGCACAGTGCCACACAGGAGTTACTGACTTTATCAATATTTATGAGATGAATTAGTTTACCAAATTTCAGTTAGGTTGTGAGGCTGAAAATGGCTATTCAATTTATTTCTAATAGTTATTCCTGTCATTTGAAAGATATCATTAGTTTATCTCTTAAAGAACATAACTGGATTTACGACTTATCTCTACAGTGGCACCTGTATCAATGTTGTGAAGAAAGATATTTGAATCTTTGAATACCTATTTACTTCAGGCTAAGTTGAAAACTTGGTGGACAGTTACTTCCTATTAAGATCACCAGTAGATTTTGAAATTTTCATAGAAGTTGGATGCCATAGTCGTATCTCACAAGTCCCTGACTACCTTTTCACTAAGTCCCTCCTCCTTACATTTCTTTGGGGGAAAAAAACGTGGTGGGATGGGTCAAGACCTTGAACCTCTTCTTGTTAGACAGTTTTGAAGGCAACACTCCTATCTTCAAAATATTTTGGGAGTGAAGCCCTTGGAAGTTATGTTCCAGTCCTAGACAGAAAATACAACACAAGTGGAAATATTTATGATAAATATTCCTTCTACAAGCACAGACAATTCCTTATGCATCCTGGTCATAAACCTTCCCACCCCACCTCATTAAACAACACAATTCAATATATTACGATATGTCAAAAAGATTTTCCCTTGGAGGGTGGGGCCAAGATGGTGAGCAGTTAATAGCACTGTTTTTTTTAGCTCTGCTTCATTTTAACATCCGACAGGATTTTTACTTTCAATAAAAGTAAAGCGCTTTTCGTTTATGTAAACCACAAACTTCATCAGACAATTCCTTCATACAAAATGCCAGTTAAATCGGCAACTGTAAAAAAGAAGAAATAAAATGACGCCCATTTATAATCATCACTACAAACATTAAGCACAAAAAACTTGTCAAATATCATATATAAATTAATGAATAAAACCAATTTGTTTATAATACAAAAAAATACACTTCTAATCAAAAAAGCAGCATAAATCTCCATAAGCAAATAACCTAACACTTTAATATAATAAATGTATATAAAAAACAAAAAATGTAAAAAATAAATAAAATGTAATATGTAAGTGTAATATTGAACAAATATATATAAATGTAACCCAAAGATTTCTTTAATTGTTATTAACGAACTAAACTTTTAAGTTTCAACATACTACTGATGGTACACCCGTCATTAAGACCAGGCTGCATATAAGCATTTAATCTGATTTGCCAGGTTAACTCTAGTTCTTCTAGTCTGAGTTCTGCTGGACCCCCACATAGTTTAATGTTGACTTGATCAATTACCATAAACTTAAAAGAATGGTACGAAAATTGAAAAACATGTTTAGCCAATGTGTTTTCAAGTTTAAGTTTCTTGATCGCATATAAATGCTCATATATACGGTTACATAATCTCCTTTCAGTCTTTCCTACATAAAAAGCAGGACAAGACTGGCATAAAGCAAGATATACGACCATAGAAGAATTACAATTATTTCTCAACTTTAAGCAAAACTGACGGTTGTTGACAAGAAATCTATTTGATTCAAGAATGTGGCTGCAATAATTACAAGACTGACATTTATACATTCCAGGTGTTTTAACTATATTAACTTTATTTGTTTCACAAAAAGCTTTGAGATTCTTACCTTTTCTATAAACTACAACTGGACGGTCACCCACACTTGAAAAAACCTTACCATCACCTTTAAAAATCTCCCAATTCTTAAGCAGAATTTTAACACAACTACTACTATCCAAGTTGTAAGTAGTTATAAATGAAGATTTTGGAGAGAACTTTACCAAGGTATCCCCTGGTGTAAAAGTAGATGGCAAGGAAGAATTATTCAAAATAGGTGTGTACACACCTCTCCAAAATCTTCATTCGTATTCTGAGGAAGTCTTGTGACGAAAGCGGACATTAAACTATAGTACGCTATTGTTGTTGGATCCTTGTCTCCTGCTTGCCGGTTTCACTTTGTTTTTTACTCTATGCTCCAGACCAGAAGTGTATCCCTCAATGGTAAGATCAGACCATAAACTAATCTCACTGGATATTCACATCCCGACCCCACCCCCTGCCCAGAAAACCACAGTGAAAAACTTCTTTAAGCAAATTTCACACTCCTCAAAACTGAGGTGGAATCCTTCAAAGCCCACGGGCCTGTGGAAAATACGGCCCAGACCGCAGAATCCTTTATAAACGCATTCTATGAACACCTTCAGGAATGCATGGATCATGCGATCCCAAATAAAACCAAGACCCAATCCTCCAAAGGCAGACGTCCTGTCTGGTGGACCCCAGCCATAAACAAACTATACAATAGAAGGAGGAAGCTACTAAATGATAGAGCAAAATCCCAAAAAGGGAAGGCATCACTGATCAGTATTAGCAAAAAACTACGGGCACTCATAAAATTGTCTAAGGCCAGCTTCAAGAGAAAAATTGCACAGGACACTAAGGATAATCACAAGGCTTTCTTTAGTTATGTTAGGAACCTGGGTGGTAATTCCCAGATATGCTCAGAATTAGTCCAAAATGACAAAAATACACGAACCCACAGACATTGCCAACATCCTAGCTGACAGGTTCAGCGCAAACTCCCCACCAAAAGGGCAAATATCTATCCCAGCAGAGTGCTGCCCCTTGACATTTCAAATGCTCAGGTAAGAGCTGCCTCTCCAAAGCAAAAACACAGCATCAATGGGACCAGATGGTGTCCCGGCTCGTCCTACATGAACTCCAAGAAGAGCTAAACCCTAACATAAAACTACTGTTCAATCTCAGCCTTACTACAGGATATGTGCCCAAAGAGTGGCGTGCAGCAACAGTGGTCCCTCTCCATAAAGGTGGTGCCTCAACGGATCCTGGAAACTATCGCCCCATAAGCCTGACTAGCTTGGTCTGCAAAGCTATGGAAAGGATCATCATGGACCTCATAAATAAAGATATTGGGGACCTACAAACACTGGATCCTACCCAGTTTGGCTTTGTTAAGGGCAGATCCTGCCTCTTAAACCTGGTTGATTTCTTTGAAACAGTCACCAAGGCCATTGACGAGGGGAAGGTGGTCCACACAGCCTACCTGGACCTCGCAAAAGCCTTCGATACAATACCCCACTCGGGCATTATAGATAAGCTCACCAGCTTAAATATAAACCCCTATGTCACTAGATGGATTGCAAACTGGCTCAAGGACAGAACCCACATGGTTAGAATTGCTGGAGCCATGTCAGACCCCAAACCAGTTACAAGTGGTGTCCCACAAGGCTCAGTCCTGGGACCTCTCTTGTTTGGTATATATTTCTCAGAGGTACAGCCCAACACGGAAGGACTGTGGCTGACCAAGTTCGCAGATGACTGCAAACTGGGCACCATAATCGACTCTCCAGCCGACACAAGCATCCTCCAAAAGGGCCTCATAGAAACAGACAACTGGTGCCGGAGCCATGGCCTCAAGCTAAATGCCAAAATGTGTATAGTCATCCCCTTTGGCAAAAACAAAGTGCCCACAAATTACCACATAGGTGGTAATCCATTAAGTACAGAAGAAGTAATTAGGGACCTGGGGACCCAAGTTGATAGCAATCTCTCATTTGACAACCACGTGGCCAAAGTGGTTAGAAAAACATTTTATATAGCCCACTTAATCATGAAGGGATTCACATCTAGATCAGGGGAGGTCATCGTGCCTCTTTACTCATCCCTCATCAGGCCCATAATTAAGTACAATGCCCCTTTTGGGATGTACCTTACCAGACACCTGCAGCAACTGGAAAGACCCCAAAAGTACCTCACCAAGAGGATCAAAGGGCTCAAACAGATGCCATATGCTGCCCGGTTAAAGAAACTCCAGCTCTACTCAGTGGCATACCGCCTGTTCAGAGGCGATCTGTGCCTGACGTATAAAGCCATGTCCAACCCGGAATTAATGGACATGCTGCACCTCAGAAAATCCAAATCCCATAGAGCTACGCCTCGAGACTTGAACCTCAGCACTGAAATAAATAGGACATGCTGGAGGGACAGATTCATAACCCAGAGGCTCCCTTCACTCTGGAATAAAATCCCAGTCCAGGTTAGGCAGAGTCCCTCATTGACTCTCTTCAAGAGGAATCTTGATGAGTGGATGGGAGATCGTAGGTTTACCCCGGGTATCACAGAGGCACAGTATACTAACCTCGAAAAAGGGCATAGCAAAATAAATTTAAAATGGGTGGCGAAAGCCAAACACATTCTGGCTAGGCTTATAAATGCCCTAGGACAGATAGCCTAGTATGAACCTATGAACCTATGAACTAATTCTCAAAATGAGCCACTATATGCCCAGTGTACGGGACAGTACTATGAAAAAGACATACAAACTATACTAAGTAACATCAGCGAGTTACCTGTTAAGAAAGATATATTAGAAAGCAAACTGGGCAATTTTAAAGAGGAATGTAAAAAAGTTGAAGCGCTGAGTGAATCTTAAACAACAATCACAAATCTCAAGTATAGAACAGGTAATGTCTGATTTTGATAGAAGATTACTTTAAAATGGGAAGAAATTTAAAATGAGAAAAAAGTACAGTTGTGTACCTACCATAAATGTACATGTTCGAGTGTATTCACTGTTGCAGTCATTACACTTGGGTTATCCTGCTGGCAGGCTACCTGCAGTCGGCCTGAATTCCAAAGTCTAGGTCCGGCGTCAGTTGCTGTCGCCTCTTCCCTGACGTCAGTGCACCAGGGGTATAAAAGATGCAGCCGACGCCATTTTCTTCATTTTTTCTTGCCCCAGATGTCAGGTGCCCCCAAATTGGTAGGCTAAAAATTATGCCAATGAGTATGCATGCACTAAAATAAACATTTCCTTCATCTACAAGCAAATACAACACATAGGTTGTATAGGATAGAGAAGTACAGATAAGTCCCAGCAAAAAAAAGGGGGATGGTGGGTGGGTAACCTGGACTGCAACAGTGAATACACTCGAACATCTACATTTATGGTAGGTACACAACTGTACCATGTTCGTGTTTCACTGTTGCAGTCATTACACTTGGCTTGAATCCCACAGCTGAGGTTGGGTGGCTGGGTCTAAATAGGATTAGGACTCAGGAGAGGCTATAAGGCCCTGCAGAACTGCAGTGGCAAAGACTGCTCTGGATTTGGAGTAGAGAGGTAAGTGGTAGTGCTTGGTAAAAGTGTGCATTGAACTCCAAGTTGCAGCCTCTAAAGTGTCTTTGGTCGGTACTCCTCTGAGGAAGGCTGCTGAAGTGGCTGCTGCTCTGGTTGAATGTGGCCTAATGCCGTGAGGCACTGATTTGCCATGTTGTGAATAGCAGAAACTAATGCAGTGGCCTATCCATTTTGAAATATTCTGCTTTGAGATAGCCTTTCCTTGTGATCCTGCAGCATATGCTACTAACAAGTTGCTCAGTCTTTCTGAAAGCTTTAGTTCTGTCCAAGTAGAAGTGTAGCTGTCTGTGTATGTCCAAAGAATGCAGGAGTCTCTCACCCTTATTCTGTGGGTTTGGATAAAAAGTAGGCAAATGAATGGTTTGTTTAAGGGCCACACTGTACACCACCTTAGGCATATATGTCAGGTTCGTCCTCAGAGAAACCCTGTCTGGATGGAAAATGATGAAAGGTTCCACAGCCATGAGTGCCTGTAACTCTGAGACTCGTCTTGCAGAGGTTATCGCTAGGAGCAGAGCTGTTTTCCAAGATAAGAACTTTATTTCAGCTGTATTGGCTGGCTCAAAAGGCGGCAGTGTGAGTTTTTCCAAGACATAATTGAGGTCCCATGCAAGTATTGGTGCTCTCCTTGGAGGTCTTATGTTTTTGGCCCCTCTGAGGTACTGCCTTAGCAACGGATGAGAAAAAATAGGTGGTTCCGTATTGTAATGAGCTGAAATGGCACAGGCATGGATTTTAATTGATGAAAAGGATAGGCCTTTGTCCAGCATCTCAGTTAGGTATTGTAAAATCTGAGGAATATTTGGTACAAATGTGTCAATTCCTTGTGCCTGGTTCCAAGCACAGAATATTTTCCATTTTTCTGCATAAGATTTTCTGGTACTGGGCCGCCAAAATAACATCCATCACTGCTTTAGAGAGAGGTGTGTTCTGAATGGCTACATTATCCACCATGCTGCCAGATTTAGGGTCCTGAGTTGGCTGTGCAGGATCTGATTGTTTTGCTGGGTCAGTAAGTGAGGAATTATAGGTAATGTCCAGGCTGGGCCTTGAGACAAGCTCCTTAGTATTGGGTATCAGTGCTGGCGGGGCCAGTCTGGGGCAATCAGAATCATTTTTGGCTTCTCTTGTCTGACCTTTAGGAGTACCTTGGAGAGGAGAGGCAGAGGAGGAAAGGCATATACTGTAAGGGCTTTCCAGCTGAACGATAGAGCATCCACTTTCCATGCTTGCTTGTGCTAAGTCCTTGTGCAGAATATCTGTAGTTGGCAGTTGTGAGGGGAGGCAAAGAGATCTATGTCTGGGCATCACCATTTCTTTGTTATCATGCTGAAGACTTGTGAATCCAGTTTCCATTCGTGGGGATCCGTGAGGTTTCTGCTTAGTTCGTCTGCCAGAGTATTTTTCTTTCCTGGCAGGAATTGTGCTTGCAGGTGTACTTGATAAGCCAATGCTGTGTCCTACAAAGCCATGGCTTGTCTGCAGAGGGGATAGGAATGTGTGCCCCCCTGCTTGTTTATGTACCACATGACTGTAGTACTGTCCGTCCTTATCAGTAGTGGTCCTGGATGAAGTAGATCCTTGAAAGCTGTCAGGGCATTCTGAACCGCTAGCATCTCTTTTTTATTGATATGAAGATGCATTTGGCAAGTGGGCCATTTGCCCTGAATACATTTTCCTGCTATGTGGGCCCCCCAGGCATAATCTGATGCATCTGTTGAAATTGACTACCTGGCTGTGGGTAGGGTGAATGGCTGTCCCTTGTTGTGGTGACAGGCCTGTGGCCACCATCAAAACTCCTGTTGCAGGCAAGGAATGAGGGTAATTAATGTTTCCAGGCTGTGACAATGTTGAGTCCAAACACTTTTTAGATACCATTGTAGTTTCCTCATATGCAGTCTGGCATATGGAATTAGCAGAATGCAGGATGCCATGAAGCCCAATGCCTGCAGAATTTTTCTTGCAGATAACTGGGTCTTTGTTGCCAACATTTTGAAGTAAGAAGTCAGTTGCCTTCATTTGTCTGGCGTGAGATAAGCCATCTGGGCAGTTGTATTTAAGCTTGCACCCAGGAATATTATCTCTTGAGAGGGTACTAGTTTTGATTTCTTTTCGTTTACGGCGTACACTAGGCAAATTAATAATCTTTTTACTAACGCCAGGTGCTTTAGTAGAATGTCCTTGTTCTCTGCTTGAATAAGGCAGTCGTCCAAGTAAGGATATATTTAAATTCCTCTTTGTCTGCAAAATGCAATTACTGGTGCCAGGCACTTTGTGAAGACCCTGGGCGCAGTAGATAAGCCAAAGGGCAGTGCAGAGAATTGGTAGTGCATTGAGCCAGCTATGAATCTGAGGTATCTTCTGCAAGACTGTCTGATTGGAATATGCAGGTATGCCTCTTTTAGGTCCAAAGTTACAAGCCAAGCCTTCTTGCCCAGTATGGGCAGAAGCTGCTGCAGAGTCAACATTTTGAATTTTTGGACGTCCAGAAATGTATTTATAATAGACAGGTCCAGTATTGGTCTCCAGGCTTTGTCCTTTCTGGGTACCAAGAAAAGTCTTGAGTAAAATCCTTGTCCCCGCTCTTGCTGTGGTACTTGCTGAATGGCCCTCATGTCCATGAGGGATGAAACTTGTTTTTGTGCCTCTGTCCATTGATTATGTGGCAGGTCTGGCATACCTTTTGCCCTTGGCAGGGTGTGAAAGTGGAACCTGTAGCACTGGGACACTATATTCAAGACCCATTTGTCCTGGGTGATCATCTGCCAATTTTGAGAAAAAGTGCTAGTTTTCCCCCTAAGGGGGCTGCCAACAGATAAGTGCTTGGTGCTGGCAGAGGAAAGTCATTGGGACTGTTTCCTGTATGGCTGTGATTTGTCTTCTCGCTTTTGGAGGTAGAAGCGCCCCACTATTTAGGTCTGTATGAGCCCTGGGGCTGGGATCTGCCTCTGGGGCGTCTGTATCTGCCTCTTTGTGGCCTGTCTGACACTGGAAAGGACCAATTCTTTGTAGGCCAGTTCCTGCTAAATCTGGGTGGCTGTACCTGTAAGAAATCCTTTACTGTTTGCATAGATTTCGCTTTGTCCTCCATTTTCTTCAACACCTCCTCTGCTTTAACACCAAATAATGTATCATGCTGTAATGGAGCATCTAATAATTTTTCTTTAACATGGTCAGGCAGATTCTGTTCCTTTAACCAAGCATGCCTCCTAATGACAGAACCCGTAACTGCGGCCCTGCAAGAGGCCTCCAGAAAATCAAAACCACATTGCAATGTATGCTTTCCTACTTGTTCAGTTGCATGCAAATAAATCCTGTATTTCCTTATTTTCTGCACAATCAGAATTTGTCAACATTTTCTGTTTTAGCAGTGCCATTAAGTATTGCTGATATTTAAGCATATGAAATTGACAATTTAAGACTCTCACAGCCAAAGTAGCAGAAGTGTAAACCTTTTTCCCCATCTGTCTAGTGCCCTTGAATCCCTATCAGAGGGGATAGTGTTTTTTTGCAGTAGAAGCCCTGACCCCTTTGGGACCCTGAGAAATAGTTTCTGGGTCAGCAGCAGGGTTTTTATAAAGAAATTTATGTGAATCTGGAACCCTGTAGTATCTGTCTGGTTTAACAGGGGCAGGGGGTAAACTCTGAAAATACATCATCTACAATGTCTAACACTGGGGGAATAGCAAGAGGCGTTGAGGTAGTAAAAGAAAATTTCTAAGCCTTTTCTTTGATTCTGAGTAGTCCTGGCTCTCCCAGTGGAAGTGCTCCCTCATGGTATGCAGGGTTTCCCCAAAAGAATAATCCTCAGGAGGAGAGGCTGGAGGTATAGATTCTTCAGCATCAGAATCATCACAGGGAGGAAGAGAGTATTCCTGTTCAGAAGAAGAGTCAGAGGAAATGGAAACCTGATCTGAAGATTCATATTCTGTCTCTTGCCTAGGCCTCTTGTCAGGAGGGGGATGGGAACCCCTGATCAAGGTAATTAGGTCTTTGGCCATTTTGAGCATCTGTTTTTTAGGCATGGAAGTCTGTCCAGGAGAATGCTGTACTTGTTTCTTTGTCTTTAGATCTGCTTTAGTGTTTGCTTTGGAAGCTGAAGTAGGCTTTACATATAACTGTGTAGGTCTGAAAACACCCTCAGAAGTCGATGCCTGCTCAGCGGCTCTGGACCCATCTGAGGGAATAGTTTCAGAGTGTCCAATACTTTGAGTATCCAGAGGCCTAGCTGGCTCCACGTGGGAGTCGTCAGCGGCCTGCGGCTCTGAGGTAGTGGGCGTCAGGGGCTGCGAAAGCGCCTCACTGAAAACCAGCAAACCGGCGACTGGCTTAGTGGAAGCCTCGTCGTCGGTTTTGGACCTCGGATGCCTGTCCTTTTCTTTTTCCTTGTGCTTTTTATAAACTTCGGTCGTCGGCTGTTTCGACGGCATTATATAATTGAATTTCAGCCAAAGTAATGAAAAGCAAAATCGTACCGACGCTTAATAGTGCGTTGGTTAAATCCAGCACAAAACCAACAGCTAGCAACGTTGTGATCAGGGCCTAGGCAAGGAATACAGTAAGAATGAAAATCCTTATGAGGTATTTGCTTCCCACAAGAAATACAATTGTTAACTTTTTCTGACATTGGTCTGGAGCAAGAAAAAAGTTTCCCCAACGGGGTACTTAACTTTAATGAAGACTTCGGATCTGAAATTCGTTTTTGAAAATCTCAGGAGTCGGCCGACCGGCACTTGCGAACTGCTTTTGCTTCGGGCACCGTGCGGCAAGAAAGACTGAAGAAAATGGCGTCAGCTGCATCTTTAATACCCCTGGCGCACTGACGTCAGGGAAGAGGCGACAGCAACCGACGCCGGACCTAGACTTTGGAATTCAGGCCGACTGCGGGTAGCCTGCCAGCAGGATAATCCAAGTGTAATGACTGCAACAGTGAAACACGATTAACATCACTGAATTTCTTCTGAAACAAAGCTTATTCTGGGATAAAATAGAAGACTTGGAGAACAGATCTAGAAGGAATAACATCAGGATTTACGGGATTCCTGAAAAAGAAGAGGGAGGCAGTATGATTATCTCCCTAATACCAGGCTGCCTAAAACTTTGAACCTGCCTGAAGCTTTTTCTTATGACATCAAAAGGGCACATAGATCACTTTCTAACTCATCTTTTTTAAAAAAAAAAAAAAAAAAAAAAAAAAAACTTCACCAAGGTCAGTGATTGTAAGATTTTTCTCAAGTCAAGTTAGGGGTTTAGTCTTAAAACTTGCATGGACTAATTATCCAGTTAAAATTGAAGGAAATACTATAAGACTTGACAATGACTTTTCAACATTAGTGATGTTCAGGAGAAAAGCATGTGCTCCACTTTTTAAAAGCTTAAATAATAATTAAAGAACAAATCTTGTTTCCGGCAAAATAAGGTTCACCTTCCAGAAGGAAGGATGATTTTTAACACCTTGGAAGATGCAATGGACATTATACAGAAAAATAAAATTCTAGAAAAAAAAACAGAACAAATGGGCTGGAATATATCAACTTCTTTGAAGAGAAATGCAACAAAAGATGGTTGGTTAATAAAAGACAAAAACAGTAAAAAGTGAAGGACAAATTAAGATTAATGTATTTCATGGTTATGAATTCTTATCAATTTAAATAAATGCTGCATATTACTTTTTACAATGTAAATCATTTATTTTTTTCTCTACTTCAAATGGTTACTAGATCCCTTTCTAAAATGTTAAGAGTTTGATTCTTTTAGCGACGTATGAAATTAAGGCCACTTATTTTCACTTAAGAGTTTAAAAGGTTAAACTATTTATTGTATTAAAAGTTAATTATGATTATGATGAAACTTAGGTGGCACACTTTCTGATATCTTGGCATAGTTGAGTAATGTACTATTAAATATAATACAAGATGCAACAAATGACACTAAAGATTCATGTTAAGTTACATTCTGGGTTCTTAAAATGGTCCAGTAGGGTGCTACTGATACAGTATACTTGACATGCAATAGCACCCAGGAAAGGCATGCTATTATTATACACAAAGTATACAAAATATAGAGTTTTACATATATAAAAGTTAATGTTGGAATGATATCAGATAATTAGACTAACTCTCACACTTTTACAAGTTAAACATCAATCGCACATAACTGTCATTCTTTTAATGCAAGTTTATATGCTATATCTCCTTTAAAAAAATTACTGTCTGTTTTTTATTAAACATCTCACACAAATAGTGCCTGCTGAATCATTAAATGTTATTTCTTTGAGTGCAATGGTTTTTTGGTGGTTGGGATACTTTGAGATGTTTTTTGCTTTTTTTTTTGGGTAGTCAGGAGGGGTTTGAGGGATTGATATGTGGTGCAGAGGTGGCTTGGATTCAGTTGTGGGCATTTGTGTGTGAATTGCAACTGACATGAGTGTTCATTTTCAAGCTCTTATCATGAAAACTAGCTTGAAACAACTTAAGAGTCATGACACTTTTGTGATGCTGCAGGAGTTATAAAATTCTAAGAACTGTCCAGGTTACTTCTTCCTGTGTAAAGGTAAATAATATTTTGAATCATCATATTCTAATATGTCAATGAATAGAAGTTAAATAATTTGCAAAAGACAGTGAACTGCATTAAAAAACATTCATCCATCCATCACCCCCTTTTCCTATTTTTGCACATAGAGTCAGGGTGTCACTTCAACAGTGACAATCATCTCAAGCCAAGGTTTACACCGCCAGGTGGCTAGCCCTGCCGCCGTAGTTCATCCATACCACTCACACCTACGTCCGTAGTTCATCCATACCACTCACACCTATGTCCAGTTTAGAGTGTCCAATCCACCTACCGCATGTCAAAACCATTGTCTGTTATTAAATAGTTCTGAATGCTTACAGTATACCGCAAGGATATTTTATATACTAGCCTACAGAATGACACTTTTGATAAAAAAAATAGGATTGTGTTTCTCTGTTATTTTAATAATTATAAAACTTAATATCTCAGAACAATTTACTACGGAAAGTTTGAATCTTAAAAGGGAAGATTTTTTCAGATGTTTGTTTGGATACTATTAGATACAACATTTAAGGAAAAATAGGACTAATTCTAACAGCAGTACTAGATTAAAGAGTACCAAATATATAAGGGTAAATATAGATTTTCTATTATATGACACTCTACACTAGGATTATATCTAAAATATAAAATCTAGGAATATAGTAATAGTACAAGATATAGTATACAAACTGAAGTAGAAATATCAAAAGTAAATATGTATATAGTTAAAGAATATAAGTATGTATATAGTTAAAGAATATAAATATATCTGCAAGGGTGGGAAGTTGGCATAGTGGTTAAGGTGCTCACCTTATAGACACAAGGTGCAGGATTTGATTCTCATGTGACGTAATTTGCTGGGCTTCGAATGGCCCACAAGGAGAGTTAACCTGTTACTAATTTGTGAATTTATGATAACTATGAACAACTTTACACATAACAAGACAGAAAAACTGTAAAATCATTTGGCCTATAAATTAATAAATATGAAAATAACGGATATCCTCCCTACTGTAGACCAGGGAGATAATGTGAGGCCCAGGGCAAGATGATCACAGATTTATTCAGTTTGGTCAACTTATAATAAAGATTCTGAACACCTGTTTAACTTTCTCACAATAACTCACTGACGGGCTTTAAAATGATGCATACTAAAAATTATGACACATATTAAAATGAATAAAAAGCATAAACTAAGCTTTGTTAGTCTAATGGAGAGTTTGAGAGGTAGTTTGTCTTTTTCAACAAACTAGAAATGTGTTACTCCATGGTAGAACGTTTTGGGGTATTATTAGGCAATTTTGTATTTGTTTCAAAAGTTTTGTCCATAACTGAAAACTTCATGTTGTTATATATAAGGTATATAATAAGTTGTATACATAAATGTGATTTCATTATACTAAATGCCTATTAATACTAATGGATTAAATAATCCAGCAAAGAGGGAAGCCTGTTCAAACACTTGCAATTACATAAAGCTCGAAGAATATTTCTACAGGAAACACATTTACTTAAAGATGTAAATAAACTTTCATTAAAGAATTATTTGGTTTTACCAGGTTCTGGCTTTCGAGCTAAAATAAGAGGCACCCACATTTTATGGAAGAGCTCACCAGTAACATCTAAAGTAAAAGATGCTGATAAAATGGTATGTTGAGCACTGCTGTAACTGAGTGGAACAGAAGACTATACATATTGGTGAACTCTTACTGGATTCCAGGGGTTTGAGCTAAAGATGCAAAAAATTGGACACCACAGCCTATTACATGAAAGGTGAAGTCATAATGGCTGGTGATTTTTACTGTATTTTATTAGACAAAGATTCCACTGCAGATAGAAAGGTGAGAATCACATCTTCAGCAAAACACTTAACGAATTTTGTAAATCTAATGAATTTAAAGGACATATTAGCTAAGGAAAATAAACTCATTTAAATTTACCCATTATTCATACAGATATGGAACACAAATATTGATCAAATAATCGGTTATCACATATAAGAGAAGTTTCACTAATCTCATGTCCATTATCGAACCATAATGCTATAAGAAGAAGTTATGTATCTACCATAACGTTCCATGTTAGTTGTCTTCTTCTCGCCTTCTTTCTTGCTGGATGGGTTCGGAGCCGATTCTCGGCTCCAACTCGGCCAATACTAAAGCTCGAGAGCTAATTCCACCGGCTCGAGGCTCCCCTATATCCCACAATGCTAGGCGGTAACTACTCAGATCTCGTTTAATAGCTATACCACGCAATCCTAGTCTCCACAGAATGGAGTAGGGAAACCCACCTCAAAACAATCTGCGTAAAACGTATCGCAGACCTCAGAAAGTATAAAGAGGTGGAAGAACGTGTGGGAATGACGACTTCCAGAGGAAGAACACAAACTGAATTCCTGTCGGTCTGTCCAGGCTTGGGGGAAGGAGGGTGGGACGCAAGAAAGAAGGCGAGAAGAAGACAACTAACATGGAACGTTATGGTAGGTACATAACTTCTTAATGTTAAGTTGTCAATCTCGCCTTCATTCTTGCTGGATGGGACCGCATCCCTAGCACCTTATCCCTGGTGGCCTATCGGAACAGACTCTTGAGAACAGTGGAACCAAAACTGGCACGGCTTCTGGAAACCATGTCCAATTTGTAATGTGAAATGAACGTATGAGGAGAAGCCCAGGTGGCTGCTGCACAAATGGAATCTATTGGCAGCCTATCCTGAAAAGCTACGGATGTAGCTAATGCCCTAGTTGAATGAGCACTAGGTCTTGAGGGTAGTTTTTGATGTCTGATCTCATAGATGAAGGTAATTGTAGAGGTGAGCCATCTAGAGAGGGATACTTTAGTAACTGGAAGGCCCAATTTCCCTTCCGCATATGACAGAAACAATTGATTAGATTTCCTGAATTGTTTAGTCCTGTCTAAGTAATATCTAACTTGGCGATGAACATCCAAAAAATGTAGCTTTTGTTCCGACCTGTTTGAATAGTTAGGGAAAAAGACGGGGAGATCAATCATTTGGTTTAGGTTTATTTGAGAGGAAACTTTAGGCAAAAAGGATGGATTAGTACGGAGGGATACCCTGTCTTTGTGAAACACTAAGTAAGGAGGACGACTGCACAGAGCATGGAGTTCAGATACCCTTCTCGCTGAAGTTATAGCTACCAGAAAAAGTGTCTTCCAAGAAAGCAACTTCAGAGAACATGAAGCCGCCGGTTCGAAGGGGGGAAGGATTAAAGATGCCAGAACCAAGTTCAAATCCCATTGAGGCAGGAGATCTTTGATTGGAGGTTTGAGAAGAAATACGCCCCTTAAAAAGGCTTTACAGAGTGTGTGAGCCATGATGCTAGACTCCGAGACACCAACAAGAAAATTAGATATGGCAGCCAATTGAACTCTAATGGTAGATGCAGATGATCCTAAATGAAAGAGTTCTGCTAGAAAATCTAGAATAGACTGGATAGGTGCAGTAAAGGGATCTATGTTTTTTGACATTGCCCAAAAGGAGAAGCGTTTCCATTTGCTACTATAAATCTTCCGAGTAGAAGATTTATGAGAGGCTATCAAGATATCTCGGACCGAGCGAGATATTGAGGGAAGCATGGCTAAGGTTGGAATCGGAGAAACCACGCTGTGAGGTTTAGAGAGGGCAGAGATTGGTGCAGCTGACCCAATTGGTGGGTTATCAGATCTGGTACTGGGTCCAGATGCCAAGGCTGCTCCAAAAGGTAACGATGAAGAAAGGGGAACCATATCTGTCGAGGCCAGTAAGGGGCAATGAGGATCATTGTCACTCTCAAGGCGATGGCTTTCTGAATTAGTTGAGATATCAGTGGAAAAGGGGGAAAGGCATATAGAAGTCCCCGGGGCCAATCGTGGACTAGAGCGTCTCTGGTGGGATGGCCTGGTAATGGGAAGAGAGTGAAGAAGTAGTGACACTTGCTGTTTTGGGGAGTAGCAAAAAGATCGCAGCAAGGCTGGCCCCATTTTAGGAATACTTCTTCTAGAACTGATTTCTTTAGAGACCACTCGTGGGGCATGAGAATTGCCCTGCTCAATTTGTCTGCAATAACGTTGGATTTCCCGGGAATGTGCGTTGCTATCAGAAAATGCTGAAAAGAGATCGCCCATTGCCAAAGTCTGAGTGCCTCTCGACATAAAGGGTATGATCTGGTTCCGCCTTGTTTGTTGATGTACCACACTACGGACATGTTGTCAGTTTGAATTGCAATAGTCCCAGTGGGAAGAGAGTCGTGAAGGGCTTGCAACGCTAAAAGCACTGCTCTCATCTCTAAGATGTTTATGTGCAAGTGGCACTCGAAAGGTTGCCACGTGCCTTGGACTGTCCTGCCCTGATAATGCCCCCCCCACCCGATCAGGGAGGCGTCTGTTGTCAACGTGGCGAATGGGAGTGGAAGAGTGAAGGGTCTTCCTCGGAGAAGTTGATGTGATGTGATCCACCAAGACAGTTGATTCTTGCATGATTGAGTTATCAATATGGTATGGGACATCGGGAGCTGTTGAAAGGACCATTGAGTAAACAGCATCCATTGGAGGATCCTCATGTGAAAGCGAGCTAAGGGAAGAAGGGGAATAGCTGCTGCCATGAGTCCTAACACCTTCAAAACTAGTCTGGCTTTGACTTTGTTGCATTGTAAGAGAAGGGAAACTTGGTTCCGAATGTCTGACACTCTCTGCTCTGTGAGTCTGGCTGAAAGATTGAGTGTGTCTAAGGTGGCGCCTATAAAGGTAATAGATTGACAAGGCGACAAGGCAGATTTTTCGAAATTTATCGAAATGCCTAGAGCTTGGCAAGATTGGATGGTGAAGTCCCTGGATAAAAGAAGCTGATGTCTGGTGGTGGCGGTAAGGAGCCAGTCGTCTAAATATGGAAACACCTGGAATCCTTGACGTCTCAAGTGAGCCGCGACCACTGCCATGCATTTGGTGAACACACGGGGGGGCTGTAGTGAGACCAAAGGGCAGGACCCTGAACTGGTAGTGACTGGCTCCCAGCCTGAAGCGGAGATATCTCCTGGAGCGTCTGTTCATCTTGATGTGGTAGTACGCGTCCTGAAGATCTATCGAGCACATCCAATTGTCCTGACCCAAGAAGGGTAGAATGGACTGTAGCGTGACCATCTGGAATTTTGTTTTCCTGACATACTTGTTTAAGTAGCTGAGATCCAGTATGGGTCTCCAGTCCCCTGTTTATTTTGGTACCAAAAAGAATTTGGAGTAGATTCCGGATCCTTGCTGGTCTGCCGGGACTGATTGGATAGCTCTTTTTGATAGCAGCTTTGAAATTTCTAATGCTGCTTGTTCCCTTAGACCGGGTGGAACGTCTGGAAGGGATCTTTTGGGTTGGGTTGGGATGTGAATAAAGGGAATTTTGTAACCGTCGGATATGATCGACTGTACCCATTTGTCTTGAGTAAGGGAAAGCTAGGCTTTTGGGTACAGGGATAACCTTCCCCCGACTGCCTCCGAAGGTGGACAGCCGGGCAGCCCCTCAGGGATGCTGAAAGGGTTTGTCAGAGAACATTTCTCTGCTACCCTTGTTTTGCGGACCTCCTCTGCCTCTAGGGCGGCATCTATTATTATTCCCCCCTCTGCCTCTAGAGGGGAATCGGCCTTGTGCGTCAGATGAGACTCCCTGGGACTGTTTGTGGAACCACATCTTTCCTCCCCTCTGACCTTTGGGATAGGGTCTAGAAGGGGTAGAAAAACGGACTCCTACAGCAGAGAGAGTCTTACCTTCTACCTCGCACCTGGTCAATGTATCCTTCACCTGTGGACCAAACAAGGATGATCCATCAAAGGGAGAATTGGTGAAGGACGCCTTGAAAGGGTCCGCAAAGTTGCATAGCCGCATCCAGGCGTGACGTCGTAAGGCAACACCTGTGCCTGCGGCTCTACTCGCCCCATCTGCTGCATATCAGACCAGCCGCATGGAGGAGTTATCGATGGAATTCAGGGTTGCCAACTGGGAGTTCATTGTGTCATTGAACCCCTCAGCTGTAGGATCCTTTATCAGTTCACCCATATCCTTGAGTAAAACTCTCTGGAGACGAGTGAAGTGGCATAAGTAATTCAGCGAACACATTGAAAAGGTCGCTGATGAGAACATCTGCTTGCCGTACCTGTCCATGGTCCTAGATTCCTTATTAGGAGGATGGACAGGAACCGAAGGATCAGCTAACTCCTTCTTAGTGGCCGCAGCCACCACCATGGCATCAACAGGGACACCTTTGGATAAAAAATCTTTATCTCTAGGGGCAGTAATAAATTTAGATGGTCTCCTCGGGGTGGGTTCCACTGAATCAGGAGCCGTCCAAGCCTTCCTTGCCACCACTTCCATAAGGGGGTCAAAGGGAGGGGACACCCAGGAGGTAGAAGGGTGAGAGCCAAACGCCTCAAGATACACTGACTCATCCTCCGAAGGGTTAAGGGCTGGCCAGTTCCCCCTCTGTTTCAGAATCTCAAGGATGTCAGCAAAGGAGACATCCTCAGAGGGGGATCGAGGGGAACCTTCGGATTCCTGTAAGTCAGTGTCAGAGGTGATAGACTCAGGGGAGTCAATGTGCTTCCTCTTGCACTGCGTCTTCCTTGGGGGATCTCCTGCCGGGTTAGGAGAGGCCTCGGAAGAGGAGGAAATTCCCAATGGGGAAACTTGAGGAGTTGGCTCTCTGCGGTCTAAGACAAGGGGGTGAGTAGAAATCACCGCAGACACTGTAGATGGGGGGGGGGCTGAAGGAGCCGACTGTGGGGCAGAACCTGGTTCTAGCACGCTCCGCATGACCTCGAAGGCACCCCTGTCAGGCAAGGCCAGAGGCCCCCGCTCCGAAGAGACAAGGACCTCCCCCGGCACCGACAGGGACGGCTCCGAAGCCAATGTCGGAGCTGAACTCACCAGCGCTGAAGCCCCGAGAGGGAGAGCGGGGTTGGACAAGGGTCCAATGCCACTCGCCCCCTCGGAGCCGACGAGGGAAGCTCGGCGCCGAGATCACTCCAAGGAGGAGATCGGAGCAGACGGAGCCGAAAGGGAAGGTATCGGATCCGACACACCGACAGTCATGGCTCCGACAAGCCCTGGCTCCAAACTCAAAGGAGTCGGAGGAGGAATGTATTGGGGAACGGAAATAGCCACTGACTGGTGAGTCGGGCTATGCAGAATTTGGGCCAGTGCCTCAGACTTGAGAAGTCTACTCACTACCCTTTGCAAATCATGGTCAGATAACCTGGAAGACCGTGAGGAATGAGTTTTATGGCTCCGTTCAGAAAGAAAAGGGGATCCTGGCGCCGAATGCATGGAGCCGATAGAGGGGGATCTGGACCTCTTCCTAGACTGTGGCTCTGATAAGAGCATCGGAGCCAACGAGCCAACGGAGTTTTATCAGTCTCGGCTCCAGCCGGAGCCGAGGTAACAGTATGAGGCTTGGAAACATCGGCTCCAGCCGGAGCCGATGTCGAAGCCGAAGTCTTTCCAGCAGTCAACTCTGAAACCGGAGCCGACTGTTTGGAAGTTTTGGAAGGCTTCCCCGACACAGACTGAGTCGGGGGGCCTTCAGGCTTTAATAAGCCCCGCAAGATTAATTTATTCTTGCGTTCCTGCAGGACTCTAGGGCTAAAACCATGACAAACAGCACAAGAGTCCTGCAGGTGCAAAGGCCCCAGGCAATACACACAAGAAGTGTGACCGTCTGTCAGAGACATTTTCTGACAGCACGAGTCACACTTCTTGAAGCCTGAGACCTTGTCTTTTGACATCGTAAAAAGGAGTGCTTGACAACAACACAAACACACTACAGACACACCCTTTACTGAAGAAGTTATTAAAATATTAAGGCTAACACAAGCCACAAACACACACACACAAGCCCTTAACAGAAAAACAACTAATTTAGTCACTAAAGGACTGGGGGAAGGGAGGGGCCGAAGGCCTACAAGATAAGGGAAGAAAGGGAATATAGACCCAAAAAACAGGGGTCGATTTATCTAAATACTTAATTAAAGTAAAAGGTTATGGTATGAAACAAAAAAGGGGGTTAAGAAGTACCTAATATGGTAAAACTCTAACTCACCTGCCTGAGCCGGTAGAAAAGCACCTCGTCAGCTATAGTGGCAAACGAGATCTGAGTAGTTATCGCCTAGCATTGTGGGATATAGGGGAGCCTCGAGCTGGTGGAATTAGCTCTCGAGCTTTAGTATTGGCCGAGTCGGAGCAGAGGATCGGCTCCGAACCCATCCAGCAAGAATGAAGGCGAGATTGACAATTTAACATCCATTATTATTTTAAAACTTGACAATCTAATACATCACAGGAGATTACCAGCGTACATTATTAAAATAAAAGGAGTGAAGAACTGGTATGTTAAACATATCAAAAGTTTCCTAGAAGTTAACATGAATGCTGAAGTAACTGACATTGTCCTGTAGGATTAACTAAAGGCTTACATAAATGAACGAGTTACAAAGCTGGTACATTAGTAAAACAAGAGAATGGGACAAAGAATTGAATACACTACAGGCCAAAATAGATGCACTAAAGTTAAATCTAAAACCAAATGACACTGTCAGTTTGAACTTAGAAACTTGAATACAAAAGATGTTGAAATTCAAAACCATAAAGTTTCAATAAACCTGAAAAACAAATTGAGGCATATTAAGTAAAACCCTTTAAGTTTGAATAAACTTGCTCTTAGATCAAAGAAAATTAATAAACTAAATAATATCAAAGAAGTTACAACACATAAATAATAAAAAAGAAAGAAGAATAGATATTGAAGGTATTCTTCAGGGCTTTAAAATATTTTATTAAAATATTAATAGCAATACAAATAACCTAGATAATGATATAGTTGAAACATTTCTAAGAGAAAATATCAACAATAAATTAACAAGTGAACCAATAAAAGAAAAGTACAGTTGTGTACACTTACCATAAATGTAGATGTTTGTGTGTCTTCGCTGTTGCAGTCATCACATTTGGGGTAGCCCTCGGCCGGCCAGAATATCAGAGACTTAATTTTTCTGCGTCAGTTGCTGTCACTTGAAGACTGACGTCAAGTCGTCAGGGGTATAAAGGAAGGCAGCAGACACCATTACATCAGTTTTTCTTGCCCTAACCGGTCAGGAGCCCCCAAAGTAAGAGGCCAGGCTCTGGTGGCAGGACCCCACCGGTGGAAAAAATACCAATATGTCCCTTCTAAGGAAAGTAGAACAACAAGGCAGAAAGGTAACAAAAAGAAAAAGGGGGAAGGAGGGAGGGAAACCAGGACTGCAACAGTGAAGACACTCGAACATCTACATTTATAGTAAGTGTACATAACTGTACTATGTTCTTCGTGTTTCACTGTTGCAGTCAACACATTTGGGTAGATTCCCAAAGCTGAGGAAATGGGATGAGGCAGTCAAGGACGCTAGGGGCTGGCTAGCATGCCCTGCAAGACTGCAGAGACAAAACCTGCCCTGGATTTAGAAAACAGAGGCAGGTGGTTATGTTTGGTAAAGGTGTGAACAGATGCCCAGATGGCAGCCTCCAGGATGTCCCTGGCAGAGACCCCTCTCAGGAATGCTGCAGAGGTGGAGGCTGATCTGGTGGAGTGGGTACTAACCCCCTGGGGGGAGGCTTGCCATGCTGCTTGTAGCCGAAATGGATGCAGTGTGCTATCCATTTGGAAATGGTTTGCTTGCTTTGCCCTCTGCCCCTGAAGGAAAGCTAACCAGCAGTTGATCAGATTTTCTGAAGGGTTTAGTCCTGTCCAGATAGTATCTGAGCTGTCTGTGCACATCTAGAGAGTGCAGAATCCTTTGCCCCTTGTTTTGAGGGTTAGGAAAGAAGGTGGGCAAAATAGATGGATTGGCTGAGAGCCACACTGGATACCACCATGGGCATGAAGGATGGATTAGTTCTGAGGGATACCCTGTCTGCATGGAAGAAGATGAAGGGTTCCACTGCCATGAGTGCTTGCAGCTCAGAGACTCTTCTGGCTGAAGTGATGGCCAGAAGGAATGCTGCCTTCCAGGAGAGAAATTTTAGCACTAAAGAAGAAACTAGTTCGAATGGAGGCAGAGTGAGCTTTTCCAAGACAAAGTTAAGGTCCCAAGCCGGTGTTGGTGCCCTTCTGGAGGGCCTCAAGTTGTTAGCCCCTCTGATGCACTGCTTCATCACAGGGTGTAAAAAAAGAGGCTGCTCACTGGGAAAATGAGCGAAAATAGCAGAGGCGTGAATTTTTATAGAGAAGAAAGAGACCACTGTGTAGCAGGTCAGTTAAGTAGTCCAGGATGAGAGGGATGGAGGGCTGTGCCGTACTGGTTCCCTTAGTCTGGATCCAGGTGCAGAACCTTTTCCATTTATTTGCATAAGACTTTCTGGTGCTAGGGCATCTGGCCTCTCAGATAACATCCAGAACCTGTTCACTGAGGAGGGCAGATTGGTCATGGGTAGGTTATATGCCAAGCTGCCAAACTGAGTGTCTGCAATTGGGGGTGCATGAATTCCCCTGCCCTCTGAGTTAGAAGGTTGGGAACCTGAGGAAGGTTCCATGGGGGAAGCGGGGAGAGACTGTGCAGCAAGGGGTACCAGTGATGTCTGGGCCAGTCTAGAGCTATGAGAATTGTCCTTGGTTTTTCCTCCCTTATTTTGAACAGTACCTTGGGAATGAGAGGTCGGGAAGAAAAGGCATAGACCGAGAGGTTTACTCAGGGGAAGGACAGGGCATCTACTTTCCATGCCATGCAGTGATGCTCCCTGGTGCAGAATTTGTTGAGTTGATGGTTGGTGTGGGAGGCAAAAAAGGTTGACTTCCAGGGTTCCCCACTTCTGAGTTACGAGTAAGAAGGTGTTCTGCTGTGCTGCCACACGTTGTGGTCCAACAGTTTTCTGTGTCTGCCAGGGAGTTTAGAGAGCCTGGCAGGTATTGTGCTAACAGGTGCAGATGCATGGAAAGGCTGTGAACCAAAGGGTCATGGCCAGCCTACACAACAGGTAGGAGTGAGTCCTTCCCTGCTTGTTGATTTACCACATCACTGTGGTGTTGTCTGTTGTGATCAGGAGAACCCCTGGAGAGAGAAGGGGTTTGAAAGCTATCAAGGCCTGCTGCACAGCCATCATCACTTTTAGAATGATGTGCAGGGAGAGTTGCTGGGGGTTCCATTGGCCCTGTATGCACCTGCTGTTCAATGCCTCCCAAGCGTAGTCTGATGCATCTGTGGTGAGGGTCTGGGTGGCAGGGTGTGGGGAGAAGGGCAGTCCCTTGTTGTAGGAGCAACCTGTTGCCCACCAAAGAAATTCCTCCCTCAAGCAAGGAATAATAGGTACAAGAGTTTCCAGATCTTGACAATGTTGACACCAAAGGCTCTTTAGGTACCACTGAGGTTTCCTCATATGCAGTCTGGCATATGGAATAAGCAGTATGCAAGATGCCATGAACCCCGGGGCTTGCAGGATTTCCCTTGCAGAAAGTTGGGCCTGGTGGCCAGTTGAGAAAAGTAAGCTGATAAGATACTTTCTTTCTCTGGTGTTAGGCATACCATCTGGGATGCTGTGTCCAGACTTGATCCCAGGAAGATTATCCTGTTGTGGGTACCTGTTTGGATTTCTTTTCGTTGATTGTGTACCCTGAGGAGGTTAGTAGGTCCTTTACAAAGATCAGGTCTTTGAGCAGCTTTTCCTGGCTGTCTGCCTGAATAAGGCAGTCATCCAAGTAGGGATAAATCTGAATACTTCTTTGTCTTCAAAAAGCAATGGCCCGAGCCAGGCAATTTGTGAAAACTCTGGGAGCAGTAGATAAGCCAAAGGGAAGTGCAGAGAACTGAAAGTGCTGAGATCCTGCCCTGAAGACATTTTCTGCAAGACTCCCTGATGGGAATGTGGAGGTAGGCCTCTTAGGTCCAGGGCAACTAGTCAAGCATCCTCGGACAGCATGGGTAGCAGCTGCTGGAGGGTGAGCATTTTGAATTTTGGAATTACCAGGAAGGTGTTTAGAATAGACAGATCGCGGATGGGGCACCAGGTGTCCTCTTTTCTGTGTACTACAAAAAGTCTGGAGTAGAAGCCTTGGCCTATCTGCTCTGCAGGAACGTGTTCTACTGCTCCCAAGGAGAGCAGGGTATGGGTTTGCTTTTGAGCGTCTGCCCACTGATTTGGTGGTAGATCTGGGAATCCTTTAGGGGTTGGAAGGGTGTGGAAGGAGAATTTGTACCCCTGAGACACAATGTTCAGAACCCATTGGTCCTTGGTAATGGTGGCCCAGGTGCTTGAGGGAAAGGAGAGTCTTCCCCCTAGGGGTATGTGATGGTAGGCAGAGGCGAGGTACGGAGGGGGTGAGTCATTGTGAGTTTTTACCATAAGGGGATGGCTTAGAACTCCCTGGTTTTGAAGTGGAGGCAGTCCACTGCTTAGATCTCTGCAACCCATGGGACTGCTGTCTTGGAGGTCTGTTTCCACGGGGCCTAGGCTGGCCCTGTTTACTAGGTGCAGGAAAGGACCAGTGCTTGGAAGGAAAATGCCTGCTGAACCTAGGAGGCTGTACCTGTAAGAAATCTTTAGCAGTCTGCATAGATTTTCCTTTTTCTTCCATCTTTTTAACACCTCTTCTGCTTTAGTACCAAATAAGTTATCTTTGTGCAAGGATGCATCTAACAATTTTGATTTGACATGATCTGGCAGGGGTTGTTTCTTAAGCCATGCATGTCTTCTAATGACAGATCCAGTGACTGCTGCCCTGCAAGAAGGTTCTAGGGCATCAAAACCACAGTGTAAAGTGTGTTTAGTTACTTAAAGAGCAGAGTGCATTAATTCCTATAAATCATTAGATTCTGCCCATGCAGGAAAGGAGGTAATTCTTTGTTTAAGGAGTTCCAAGGTAAGTTGCTGATATTTAAGCATATGGAACTGACAATTGAGTGCCCTGATAGCAACAGTAGCTGAGGTGTATACTTTTTTACCCCATCTGTCCAGTGCTCTGGAATCCCTGTCTGAGGGGGTAGATTTTTAGCTGAAGTAGCTTTAACCCCTTTTGGGCCTTGAGTAATGACCTCAGGGTCCACTGTTGGGTTTTTAAAGAGATATTTGTGAGAGTCAGGGACTCTGTAGTACATGTCTGGGTTTCTGGGAGCAGGAGGGAGGATGTCTGGAGTCAAGCTGGATTCAATATCATCTACCACATCTAGGACTGGGGGGGTGGCTAAGGGCCTGTGCTGTGGAAGGTCCAGGAACTCTCTGACTGTCTCTTTTTTTTTTTTTTTTTTTTTTTTGTAGACTGTGGGTAGTCTTGACTCTCCCATTTGAAATGCTCCCTTAAAGTATGCAGGATTTCCCCAAAGGAAAAAATTCTCTGGGGGAGAGGCTGAAGGAATAGATTCCCCTGCATCAGAATCCTCATATGTAAAGAGGGGCTGCGTGTCTTCATAGATGCATCAGATTCATCGGACTCTTTTTCAAACAAAACTTCTGGAGACAGATCTCTTTCTTTTTGAGAGTGTGGCTTGGCTTCCTCCAAAAGGGTTTTGGTAGAGGCCTGTGAATTAACTGAAGTGGGCATCATGGGCTACAAAAGCACCTCACTGAATTCTGGAGGACTGACTACCAGCTTGGTGGTAGCGTCATTGGAAGTTTTAGTCCTGGGCGGTCTGTCTCTGTTTTTATCTTTAAGTTTTTTCAGAAGGTCTGCTGTCGGATGGCTTATGGAAGCCATATCGGAATTCGAGGACTGTAAACGGAAATATCTGGCGACAAAAAGGGCCCAACGACAAATAGTTCTGGTGTTAAACAAAGCACAGAACCGACATCGAGGGACGTCATAGTCTGGGCCTACACAAGTGACGCAGTAGGAATGGAAGTCCCGATGTAGCATCTGTTTTCCACAGGCGAGACAATTATTAACTTTTTCTGACATCGGTTAGTGCAAGAAAAAAGGATCCCCAACAGGGTACTTCACTTTCGAAGACTTCAACTTCGGTTCGGAAATGAAACTCAGCTAACATCCGACCGGCACGCGTGCAAACTTCTTCTGCTTCGGGCTCCACGATGTCATGGCGTCGGCTGACTTCCTTTATACCCCTGACGACCTGACATCAGTCTTCAAGCGACAGCAACCGACGCAGAAATACTAAGTCTCTGGTATTCAGGCCGGCTGAGGGCTACCCCAGCAGGGATAACCCAAATGTGATGACTGCAACAGTGAAACACTAAGAACATCTGACAGACCATCCACTTTAACAGAAATAAAATATCAAATAAAAAAGTTAAGAAATAAGGTGCCGGGCTTAGATGGTCTTATATCATAACTATATAAAATAGTAGTGGATGATGCAGTTAAAATATTAGAGAAGGTCTAAACAAATGCTTAATTCCCCCATCATGGGAATATTCTCTTATATCACCAATTTTAAAACATGATAAGGATCCTACAAAGTGTTCATCATACAGACACATTTCAGTTTTAAATGTGGACTATAAGATGTTAATGTTCATTTTAGCTAACACAATTAACATATTTATATCTAAACTAATTAACAATGATCAAACTGGGTTTATTTTAAATAGACAAGTACAGGATAATATAAGAATACATTCATTAACAGACCATGCAAATAAAAATAAAAAAGAACTTTCTACTACTCTCAATTTAGAGACAGCTTTTGACTCAGTTAATCAGTCGTACTTGTTTAATACACTTAAAAAGTTATACAATACCTCTTGTGCGTACGTTAAAATAGGTTCTTTTCTTTCTAATTCCTTTAAATTACAAAAGGGCACAAAACAAGGTCGTCCATTATCACCTTTACTTTTTGTATTAGCTATAGAACTCTTTGCTAATAGTATTAGATCCAATAAGAACATTAATGGTAAAAAAATAAAAGATTTCGAACTAAAAAGACTCAACTGTGCTAATGATATTTTGCTAACAATAGGAAAGATAGAAAATTTATAAGAACACAATCAGTTCTATGAGTCAGTTTGAAGAAATCTCATACTTAAGTTTTAATCATAGTAAGTACATTATTAATTAATAAACATACAAAAAATATTCTAGCTTCAACTTTAATAGCAATCAAATGAAATACCTTGAATACTATGAAATATGTCTAATAGTAAAGAAATGACAAACTTTCAACAGGCTGTTGATAAAATTTTAAGTTTATTCACAAATTGTAACAAAAAAAAACAAAAAAAAGTTAAGTACTTACCATAACATTCTGTCTGTGTTGTCGATTTTCATTCCTCCTCAAATGGTGGGTTCGGATTTGAGGTGTTGGATCTGGCTCTGCCACTGTAAAAGCTTGTGGCTATCCAGGACTCTCTAGCTTCTCCCTTACCCACAATGCATCATCCCCATTACCTCAGATCTTGTTTGCAAGCAATGAAAAAAGAAGTACTCTTACAACTTATACATTTATGTGTGTAATTCAGATAGAGAGAGAGTCTCAGAAAGTAAGAGGCAAAGCCACGTCTGGAGCTGGTAAAGTTGTAAGGATATAACCAAATTGTTATATCCCCTTGCTCTTCTAGAATAACCCTAAAAAGGTTAGAGGATGGTGGGAGGGGAGTCAAAGACGAATGAAAATCAACAACACAGATGGAACGTTACGATACGTACATAACTTTTTTATCCGATGTTGTCAATTTTATTCTGTCCTTGACTAATGGGACAGAGTCCCCAGCTACTCAACCCTGGGTGGATTCAAGGAAAAATATTTCTGAGCACTACTGAGCCAAAAGATGCCCTACCTCTGGACACCAGATCCAACTTGTACTGAGAAATAACAGTGAGGGGAAGCCCAAGTTGCTGCTGAACAAATACCCAGGAAGTTTTTCAGTGGAAAACTAAAGAGGTTGCTATAGCTCTGGTAGAATGAGCCCGTACTTTGTAAGGTAAAGTCATTCCTGATTGTTATAAAGGAAATACAGTCAGTAAGCCATTTAGCTAAGGTGACTTTAGATACAGGACTGCCCAATTTCAAGTCAGCAAAGGATACAAACAATCGATCAGTCTTTCTAATATCTTTTGCCCTCTGAAGATAGAAATGTAATTGTCTATGCACATCTAACAAATGTAACAGGTATTCTCCTTTGTTGGAATATTTCCGGAAGAAGACTGGTAGATTAATGCATTGATTAAAGTTGACATGTGATACTACCTTGGGCAAAAAGGATGCACTGGTTCATAAGGAGACTCTATCCTTATGGAAAATGAGATATGGAGGGTTCACCAACAATGCCTGAATTTCCAAAATTCGTCTGGTAGAAATGATGGCGACCAAAAATAAGGTTTTCAAAGCAAAACTTTAAGGTCACAATTAGGGCAGGCTCAAAGGGTGATAGAATCAAGGACTGCAGTACCAGATTTACATCCCTCGGTCACATGGGATCTTTAAAAGGGGATTTAAGAATTATGCAGCAAAAAACCTTTACACAGTTAATGGCAGACTAGTGAACGGACATCAAATCCGATGTGGAAATTAGAAATTGCTGCCAACTGGACTCTCACTGTAGAAGGACTGCTCCTTGGTTGAAAAGCAGTGTCAAGAACTCTAACACATAACTAGAAAGGATCTATATGCTTTTAAATAAGCCCAGTGTACAAATATGTTCCAGTTACTACTGTAAAGTTTCCTAGCGGATGGCTGAGGGGAAGACAACAAAATGTGATGAACAGCAGAAGACAGCATCGACTGTCTGGCTATTACTGGAGTTGGAGAATCCAAGCTGTCAAGCTTCAGGTTCAGAAGGTCAAGATTTGTCATGTCAGTCAGGTGAGACAGGAGGGAAACCAAAGCTCTGAAGGCCAAAAAAAGGAGCAATGAGAATGACTTTGATCTTCAACCTGGCAGCTCTCTAAAGGGACTTCGGAATTAGTGGAATTGGGGGATATGTGTGAAGCAACCTTAGGGGCCAATCGTAGAGAAGAACATCCCTCGGTGACTCCCCCTGTGGGGGGATCAAGGCAAAATAGCTGTTGCACCTGCTGTTTGGGAGAGATGCAAAGAGATCACAGCAAAGCAGGCCCCATTTGTGGAATATTTGTTCTGCAACTTTCTGGTTATGGGACCATCAGTGAGGTAACGGGACCATTAGTGAGGTAACAGTATGCACCTGCTCAGCTCATCTGCCAACATGCTGAACTTCCCCAGAATTTGCATTTCTAAGAGAAAGTGGTCAGAAGATACTGCCCATTGCCAAACCCTTAGCTCTTCTCAACACAGAGGGTATTGGTCTGGTTCCTCCTTGTTTGTTGATGTACCAGATCACTGACATACTTTCTGTCTAAATTACAATCGTTCCTGACAGGAGCATCTTGAAAAGCTTACAGTGCTAAAAGCACTGCTCTCAACTCCAGTACGCTGATATGCAAACTGGCCTTGGACTGTCTTTCCCAGGTAATGTCCCTCACACTCTAGCTGGGAAGTGTCCATGGTCACTATGGCCTTGGGATGTGAGGGGACAAATGGACAACCCTGCAGCAATTCATCTGACTGGATCCACCACACTGGAGCGGAGAAGCGTAGTTGAAGAATCGACCACTGAAATATCAACATCTACTGGAGAATTCTCATGTGAAACCTGGGTACCGGAACAAGGGTTATAGCTGAGCCACTGATCCTAGAGCTTGTAAGAAAGTACAGTTGTGTACACTTACCATAAATGCAGATGTTAGAGTGTATTCACTGTTGCAGTCATCACATTTAGGTTATCTGCTTGCAGTAGCCCTCAGTTGGCCTGATTATCAAAGTCTTGGGACCTGCGTCGGTTGCTGTCTCATAGGTTCATAGGTTCATACTAGGCTATCTGCCCTAGGGCATTTATAAGCCTAGTCAGAGTGTGTTTGGCTTTCGCCACCCATTTTAAATTTATGTTGCTATGCCCTTTTTCGAGGTTAGTACACTGTGCCTCTGTCTAACAGTGACACAGAAGTGATACCCGGGGTAAACCTACGATCTCCCATCCACTCATCAAGATTCCTCTTGAAGAGAGTCAATGAGGGACTCTGCCTAACCTGGACTGGGATTTTATTCCAGAGTGAAGGGAGCCTCTGGGTTATGAATCTGTCCCTCCAGCATGTCCTATTTATTTCAGTGCTGAGGTTCAAGTCTCTCGAGCGCGTAGCTCGATGGGACTTGGATTTTCTGAGGTGCAGCATGTCCATTAATTCCGGATTGGACATGGCTTTATACGTCAGGCACAGATCGCCTCTGAGCAGGCGGTATGCCACTGAGTAGAGCTGGAGTTTCTTTAACCGGGCAGCATATGGCATCTGTTTGAGCCCTTTGATCCTCTTGGTGAGGTACTTTTGGGGTCTTTCCAGTTGCTGCAGGTGTCTGGTAAGGTACATTCCAAAAGGGGCATTGTACTCAATTATGGGCCTGATGAGGGATGAGTAAAGAGGCACGATGACCTCCCCTGATCTAGATGTGAATCCCTTCATGATTAGGTGGGCTATATAAAATGTTTTTCTAACCACTTTGGCCACGTGGTTGTCAAATGAGAGATTGCTATCTACTTGGGTCCCCAGGTCCCTAATTACTTCTTCTGTACTTAATGGATTACCACCTATGTGGTAAATTGTGGGAACTTTGTTTTTGCCAAAGGGGATGACTATACACTTTTTGGCGTTTAGCTTGAGGCCATGGCTCTGGCACCAATTGTCTGTTTCTACGAGGCCCTTTTGGAGGATGCTTGTGTCGGCTGGAGAGTCGATTATGGCGCCCAGTTTGCAGTCATCTGCGAACTTGGTCAGCCACAGTCCTTTCGTGTTGGCCTGTACCTCCGAGAAATATATACCAAACAAGAGAGGTCCCAGGACTGAGCCTTGTGGGACGCCACTTGTAACTGGTTTGGAGTCATTCATGGCTCCAGCAATTCTAACCATGTGGGTTCTGTCCTTGAGCCAGTTTGCAACCCATCTAGTGACACAGGGGTTTATATTTAAGCTGGTGAGCTTATCTATACTGCCCGAGTGGGGTATTGTATCAAAGGCTTTTGCGAGGTCCAGGTAGGCTGTGTGGACCACCTTCCCCTCGTCAATGGCCTTGGTGACTGTTTCAAAGAAATCAACCAGGTTTAAGAGGCAGGATCTGCCCTTAACAAAGCCGAACTGGGTAGGATCCAGTGTCTGTAGGTCCCCAATATCTTTATTTATGAAGTCCATGATGATCCTTTCCATAGCTTTGCAGACCAAGCTAGTCAGGCTTATGGGGCAATAGTTTCCAGGATCCGTTGATGCACCACCTTTGTGGAGAGGGACCACTGTTGCTGTACGCCACTCTTTGGGTACGTATCCTGTAGTAAGGCTGAGATTGAACAGTAGTTTTATGTTTGGGTTTAGCTCTTCTTGGAGTTCATGTAGGACACAGCCCGGGACACCGTCTGGTCCCATTGATGCTGTGTTTTTTGCTTTGGAGAGGGCGGCTCTTACCTGAGCATCTGAGATGTCAGGGGGGCAGCACTCTGCTGGGATAGATATTTGCCCTTTTGTTGGGGAGGGGAAGTTTGCACTGAACCTGTCAGCTAGGATGTTGGCAATGTCTGTGGGTTCGGTGTATTTTTGTCATTTTGGACTAATTCTGAGCATATCTGGGAATTCCCACCCAGGTTCCTAACATAACTAAAGAAAGCCTTGTGATTATCCTTCGTGTCCTGTGCAATTTTTCTCTTTAAGCCCTGGGGCTCTTCATGTAGTAGCCCCTT